>NC_049910.1:26600347-26850347 GCF_001411555.2 Juglans regia | reverse complement strand
TCCATTCAGAACCTCTAGCTTATTCTGTAGTCTTCCCAATAAATCCACCTTATCAGCTAAGGAAGAGTAACTCAGTTTCAGTTTTGTGATTCAATCTCGCGTGGGAAACGACACCATGACCAAGTATCCTTCCATTTGCTCCATACTTTCATCCCTTCTTGAAAGGGCGTCAACAACTTTATTCTCTTTGCCCTTTTTGTATTCTATAGAAAAATCATAACCCATGAGTTTTGTAACCCATTTTTGTTGAGCTATTGTGCCTATTTGCTGGTCCAATAAAAATTTTAAAACTTGTTGGTCAGTCTTAATAATGAATGACTAACCCAACAAGTAAGGTCTCCACCGTTGCACTGTTGTGACTAGGGCTAGTAACGCTTTCTCATAAGTTGACAACAATAGTGCCTTTCCCTATAGAGCCTTACTCATGTAAGCCACTGGTCTTCCTTCCTGCAGTAAAAAAACACCGATTCCCACACCACTAGCATCACATTCAATCATAGAATTCTTAGAAAAATCGGGGAGCCTTAAAACTAGGGGATTGGAAGCTGCCTCATTCAGTTGGTGAAAGGCTTGTGCTGCCTCTTTGGTCCAGCTGAAAGCATTCTTCTTTAATAGACTCGTGAGGGGGGCTACAATGCTCCCATAGTTTTTTTTGAACTTCCAGTAATAGCCTGTTAACCCAAGAAATCCCCTCAAGGATTTCAGGTTTTTTGGTTTAGGCCATTCGATCATAGAGCTTATCTTTGAAAGATCTGTTTTCACCCCTTCAGTAGAGATAATATGGCTAAAGTAATGGACCTCATTGACCCTAAAATTGCATTTAGAACATTTTGCAAACATTTGGTTGTCTCTTAACACTTCAAGGACCATTTTTAAATGGACTAGGTGATCCTCCCATGACCTACTGTAAACCAGTATTTCGTTGAAAATACAAGGAGAAACCTTCTCAAAAAGGGCCTACCTAAAGACATCGTTCATTAGACCTTGAAACGTGGTTGGAGCATTGGTCAGTCCAGATGGCATTACTAGGAACTTGTAATAACCAGATCTTTGGGTATCACTTTGATTTGGTGATAACCAGATCTTAAATCTAGCTTTGAGAACACCACATCTCCAAATAACTCATCTAACAGCTCATCGATTACCGGTATAGGAAATTTATCATTTACCGTGTGCTGGTTTAAAGCTCGATAGTCCACACACAATTGTTAACTCCCATCTGCCTTGCGAACTAACAAAACAGGTGAGGAGAATGGGCTGGAACTCGGCCTTATCACTCCTGACTACAAAAGATCCTTCACTAGTTTTTCAATCTCAGACTTTTGAAAGTAGGGGTAGCGGTAAGGTCTAGTAGAAATTGGTGGTATACCCTCTTTAAGAAGTATTTTATAGTCCTGTAACCCTGGGGGTGGAAGACCCTTAGGTTTCTCAAACACTGCTGAAAACCTCTCCAACACTTCATTTAATCCATCCCCTAAATGTTTTTGGAAATACTCATCGTTCTCAGATAGTAACTACACTAATAATCCCATTCCTTTATTAACTTTATTTTTTAGCAATTTTGGACTCCCTTCAAAGGTTTGAGTACTGAGTGGTATACCCTACAAGCAAGCCTTCTTGCCATCCCAAGAAAATTCCAAGCAAAATTTTGAAAAGTCCCACACAATTGGGCCCAAAGTTTTGAACCACTACACACCCATTATAACATCACATCCACCAAGGCTTAACAGAAAAAAAAAAGAAGTGGAAAACTTGTTACCTTGCATTGCCAGTCCCACCTTACTGCATAGGCCTATACTTTTGATTATTTCCCCATTAGTTACTCGAACTAAAAGCTGGGTAGACTCCTCCACCTTCAACTGAGCTCTTTTGGCAATGGATAGGTCTAGGAAGTTGTGGGTGCTTCTAGAATCCACCAAGACTACCACAAAAATTCCCTTGATCCTCCATTCTAAACACATGGTATTAGCATTCAGGGTACCTACTATGGCATGTATCGAGATCTTAGGTGCGATACCCGAGTCAGGAACCCCAATGTCATCCACCTCCTTTGAATCATAAAACACTTCCTCTATTTTTTCTTCTCCATGATCTTCCCAACCTTGAAGTAAGTAAACCTTAGGCTATTTACAAAAATGGGTAGGATCCCATTTTTCTTCTCAATGATAACATAGGCCCTTCCTACGCTTCTCATCCATTTGCATTGATGATACCTTTTTATTTGGTGTAAAGGACTTATGTGTCTTAGTGTTCTTGCCTTGTTGCCCCAGCTAACTAACACCACCCGTAGGTGAAAAATGATGTGTATCACTTGCTGACTTCCAGGTTCTTTAGTGCAAAGTAAATAGTCCTCTTAGATTTTTGCTAATCCAAAAGTTGCGTTCAAGTTAATAGGGCTAAGCATTCTACTAGGGAGGTAGATTTCATCTTTGAAGCCGCTTAGAAAATAGCTTAGTTTGTGGTGTTCTGAGAGACCTCTTAGCCTATAGGATGAAGACTCGAATTACGCCTTGTATGTAGCCATCGTGGAGGTTTGTTTTAGGCTGGTCAACGCCTCCATTGGATCATCATATGCTGTGGGGCCAAAGCATATCTGTAGGGCTCTAATAAACGTTTCCCAGCTATTACATAATGCACTCTCAAGTGCATCCTGATACCAAATCAGTGCCTCCCCATTCATACGAAACAATGCCATCACTAGAAGTTGTGTTGGTGGTGTTTGGGGATATTCAAAATAATGATGTGCTTTATGAAGCTCATTCAGACTCCTCTGTGAAAGCTCCTCTATGCATCATGAAGCTCCAACTCTTAGTCATTATGTGGTTCTCTCTATGGTGGATGATTTTGATTTACAACAATGGTCCTCATCACGCCAGACATTTGATCCAGCCTCTCCCAAATTTCATGAATATTTTCTTCATGCCTGTCTACTTGGCATTATAGAAGTTCATGTTGCTGCTTGAATCTGGTTCCATCGGCCATGGGATCGGTGGGCTTTGGTACCAACTTGTTATGGTTCTCAGATCGATTGTAAAGAAACAAGGAAATATGGAAGGAATTTGTAATACAAATTGATGAGAAATGATAATGGAAACTAATATTTCATTCACTATTCATAACATCACAGGATTGATTCGAGACAAATCCCAACCTCCAAGAAAGAAAAATAAAGTTCTAGACTCTAGATATTCAATAATGATTCCTTGGTCCCCACCTTACATTCTTATATCTAATTGCAATAGATACAACACAAAAGGACAAATAGCACTAGTAACAAACTTCATTTTAGATCCTGACAGGATAAAAGGCACGTTTTCTCCACGAGTGAAACACATAACTTCATTTATTGTAGTAGAAATGACACCGAACGAGTGATACTCTAAACGACACTGCATCATTTCTATCTTTCATCGATATGCCTCCATCTTTGCAACTCTCTTAACACGACAGCAACCCTCTGGCTTGTCTTCTTCTACCTTCCCTCTAACTCAGAACTGACCCCATAAGCTATACCCTCCAGAACTAAGCCATAACATTGTCATTACCCCGTCACTCCCTCCCCGTCTGCCTTTCTCGTTTTACTCGACTTTTTCACCTTTTTCACATAAAAATATTAGTTGTTTGCAAATTAACTTGAACCGTCATTTGGTCACAGGGAGCAAAAGTGCTCTTACAGAGCATATCTGAAATGCAAGGGAAGAAAATGAACTTAGCCGAATATGCTAAAGATATACAAGAATTTGTTGAGTTTTTCAATTCTAGTCCTTTTGGGATAAGATGTATCTTTCGGTTCTTTTATTGATGGAGCCTTAGTGATATTTCATTTGGCACCCCTAGTATTTCTTGAAATCTTTCCACATTTACATTGTACTGTAAATATAAAGTATTGTAATGTCTTCGCTGAGACAATAATTTCAACCATGGATTTTGGAACGGTTTGTCAATGAAATCATCTGTCATTGAATTTTTTTAGATATTCTCTCATTTATGATGATAAAACCAATTGTCCTTCTTAAGTTTCTATCTTGTTTAGTCTTGTGTGCATGGACTATGCCTATTGACTTCATCAATAAATTAGTTTTTGTTAACTTTTCAAAATGTGATGATAAAACCAAGTGACTCAACATATATCATTTCTGGTCATGTTCTATCTTATTTAAATTTTAAGTTATTCCAGCTGTAACATTGCCTTGCACATCACTTTCTTATGAGCAGTGTCTGGAATGTTTTTTGCTCTATTTGGTTTCAAGTTTGGTCACGTCCTTGTAATGTTGGTTTGACTTCCCTAAGACCTTGTTATACTCAAGCCTTGAAAATTTGAATTGAACGTGATGAATTGGGTGGCTGCCAAGGCATTTCACTGATATCCATGTTTGGTCACATTCTTCTATCAATCTTATAATTCATGGGCCTTCTCCCCTTTCATGTTCACCATTTTTTTAAGCTGTGTTTGATGTTTATCATCTTGATTTTCTTATTAGAATTTTATTGTCTTGTACAGTTTGGATGTTTCTCGTTTGGTGGAAGCACAATTATTTGCATTTTCCAGAAGGTTGGTAAAAAATGCTTAAGTTTTAATTTTGAAGTTTTGTAAGTGGTATAAGTTCTTCTATTTACTTTCATTTTTATTTCCTTAGGAACCTACCCAACTTTTTGAGACATTTAACATATTTTTTTTTCTGAAAGAAACTGATCTCATTAATCAGATAAAACTTACATCGACTCTATGGTCCCAAACATAGAGGTAAAAGATTACATCATTTCTTTAGTTACAATAGGCAAGATACAAGATGGACACAGTTCAATATCATATAGATCCTCTAAACACTCGAGGGCAGCTTTTGCAAGTTGGTGAGCTGCCATGTTTGCCTCTCGATAAGCATGAGATGTTGTCCAATTGGCACATGAATTCAACACTTGTCGAGCATCTCTAATTAGGAAACCTCCCAAACTCCAGTTCAAATGATAAAACCAAGTGACTCAACAGATATCATCTCCAGCTAGGCTTGCAGCAGGTTTGAATCCCCTCTAGACAAACCTGTTGCAGGCCTAGCTCCTTGCAAAAAACTTCTGCTATTAGTATTCCATAAGTTTTAGCATCAAAAGGGCTTCCTCTGAGGGATCTGTTAGCACGAAAGGCACCAATGACTTGGCCTTGGTGATTTCTGATTATCACTCCTATCCCAATTCTCCCCGCCCCATTTTTTACAGTCGCATCCCAGTTAATTTGAAAATAATCCTCAACTAGCTTTGACCACTTGTGTACCACTGCTAGAGACTTGACACTGACTTCACATGACTCTTTGTGAGACAAGAGTTCTACTTTGGCCTGTTGACATAACATTATAGGGTGCTTGAATTCTTTGCCATGAAGAAATGCATTCCTCCTTGTCCAAATTCCTCTCAATGTGGCAACAACCTCCTTAAGTTCTGTAGAGTCAACAAGATCCACTAGATCTGACCAGATGTCAAAAAACATCTCACTACGGAAAGTCATATTTTGCACTTTCTTGCCACCTTGATTCCATACATCTTGAGCAGCAGCACATCCACATAAAGCATGATCAGATGTTTCAAGAAATTGCTTACAAATGAAGCATGAGTTGTCTTCCACTATTTTCCTACTTCTCAAGTTGGCTAAGGTGGGGAGATCCTCACTACATGCTCTCCAGTTGAACATCTTGGTAGCAGGTGCTACTTCCAGTTTCCAAAGGGTCTTCCACACCAGTTTGTCCCTGGATCTACTTGATGTCTCCCCTTCCAAATCCTTTTCCATTTCTCTGTTGAGGTGATAGCCACTTTTTACAATGTAATGGCCATTTTTAGTGAACTGCCATACCATCCTGTCATCTCTCTCACCCAGACTAATAGGTATTGCTTTGATGGCTTCAATCTCCTATGGGGAGAATAGTTCATAAAGGAGGGGTTCCTTCCATAGTTTCAGGTGGGGGTCAATGAGGTCACTTACTGTCTCACACTAGCAGTCTGCAGGTCAAGGGGACATAATCTTGTATGAGGGAATAGATGGTATCCAGCTGTCAGTCCATATATTCACATTGTACCCATTCCCTACCCTCCACATGAAGCCTCTCTTTAGCAAATCTAACCCTACATGAATTGTGACGCCCCCAAATTCCACTTGGGATCGGGCGGACATTTGAAGCGTCGAGACATGCAACACAAGGTTACCTGCCCCCGTTCATGACATATAAGATGCAATATTCCTAACATGCATCTAGCATTATGTAATATTCGCAGCGGATAATTTTTCTTATTAGCAATACTATGCTCCAAACCGAAATATCCCAAATACTTAAAATATACTTCATTCATAATGACGTACTAAACAACTGAGATCACAATAATAGTCCATATGGTTGTGATCAAAAGAGTGCTGGAGATTGAACTCCACAAATACAAGTAGTAACCTGATGTAACTACTGTACTACCATCTACGTCGCACCATCGCTTAATCGATCGTTTCCAGATGGTCGATTCTCGATTCTCCTTCAGATCCTGTAATAAGATCTACCATTCGGAGGGAATGGTAGTTGGGACTACCACAGTGAGATTTGATTACAAATCTCAGCAAGTTAACAAGAAACTTCCACACAGGTTAATGATGCATGCATGGCAGTAAAAGCATGAATGCATAATCAAATCATAAGTAATCATAGCATAACTTGACATACAACATAAAATAACTGGCATAACTTAAACTGAAACTGAAGCTTAGCATGAACCTGACTTGAAACATAACATGGGCTTGAAACATAGCATGAATGTGAACTTGAAATATAACATGGACTTGAAACATAGCATGAACGTGAATATGCATAATTTGAACACGAACTTGAACATAACTTGAACCTGAGCATGACATAACATAAATGTGAACTTGGAATATAACGTGAACGTAAACATAACATAACATGAACTTGAAACATATTCTTATCTCATGGGATTACCATGATTACGTGATCGTAAACTTGAACATAACATAACGTGAAACATGACTTGAACTTGGAATCTTATCCAATAGACTTAATCATTAACGTGACCATATGGGTGCTACACAGGTCCCCTTGAGCCGTGTGTCTCTGCCGATTACCGCATCACATCACAGGTGTCTATACCAGCTGTGAGTGCGTTAATACGTACTCCACAGTTGTTGTGGCCCCACGTATTCTACGTGTCACAATTGCTATGTCTCACGTAGTGTATGCTCCACAGTTGTTGTGGTCCCAAACTTCATGCTCCACCGTTGTTGTGGCCCATTACTTATCTGTTTGTGCCACACTTGCTGTGGACAACCGTAACATAATATGTGGCACCATCGGCGTTAGTGTCTGGCGCGTTCCGGCGACCAGCTAATTAGGCCCCATTCGCAACCTGTTGACTGTACTTCGTCAACCCAGGGAATTTCACACCTATTTAGACACTCCAGCGTGAACAAAGGAGTTCCACTAGGATATTACCCCATTCTAGCGCTTAGGGTCGTGATTGACATGAATGACTTAACTGGCAGACATGACATTTCATAACGTGACGTGACGTAACATGAATGTGACATAAAAGACAGAAATCATGACATAGCGTAATGTGAAATGAACGTAAGACGACAAACATGACATACTTTGAAACATAAATGTAACAAACAACATTTCATAACATGACATACATGTAACAGGCAATATTTCGTAACATAGCATACCATGTAACAGACAACATTTCTTAACATGGCGTAACATGTGACAGTGAATATTACGTGACATGAAATACATGTAATAGATGACATGCTTAACTTAACATGACATACTTGCAAAGTACAGTAATGCGTGACAGAATATCTTATGTAACAGATGAATAATTTATGACAGAATAAATTTTGTGTAACAGATAAATATGTAATGACTGGGCATGGCACATATGATAACATGCATATATACAATTTAGTTCCCTTACTTATCACTCATACACATTAAACTGATAGTAAGTTAAAAGCTAACTTACCTCCATCTTTGCGCTTCGAGACAAAACTCAAGTGCAATCATGGAAAACTGAAAATAATGATTTTTAAAAATTAGAACTTAATCACTAACAATTAGGAATATGGAAAAATATCAACTTACAGTAAAATTACCATTTTACCCTCTACATGTGGGAAAATGACCATTTTACCCCTAACTTAAGGATTTTGCATCCTAACTCCAAAAATCACCAAAATTTACATACCTTATGTAAATTTTTTCCTAAGCTCAAATATAAATTCAGAAAAATTTAAAACTAAACACAACCATCAAAACTCTATATGGCCGAAACTTACAAGGCTATTTCCTTTGCTTTTTGTTGTAATTCTTTCAAATCTCAAAACTCATGATTAAACCAAAATTTTTCTTCTATTACACTCATAACATATTCTTAAGAATAATCGTGTTTTGAATCATGAACAAAAGTCATAAAAATCAATAAAACCATACTTGGAACTTTTTGGTTTTTCTTCTAAGTTCAAAACAGAATTTGTTTCCAACTTGTTTTGATCAACCTCTTGATCCATGACTTATAAAGATGTGATCTTCAAACCAAAACATCACATGGTTTAAAATGATGTTCTAAAACAGATCCAAGCTTCAAACTCAAGATCACATGGGTAAACATCAACCAAAACAAAAATTTAGCCAAGAACATCATCACTTTGGCCTAACCGAATATCTCCTTGCATAAAATTTCATATGTTCGAAACTAACATCAAATATCTTCAAAATAACATTCTAACATGTATATAAGATGCTTAGGATCTTCCAATAAAAATATTAAAGCCATTGGAATAAGATTAAACCATAAAAGATTTAAACTTTCTCAAAACAGAAACTGTTTTTTCTCTTCCAGTTTCTAAGTTTCTAGACCTAAGAAAATATTTCCCCAAAACTTTTAATCATGCAACAAATCCACAACCAATAATCATATACACATGTTAACAGTACTCCATAAAAATTTCGGACCAAGATCTATTCATTAGCTCGGTCAAAAACTCTAAAATATAACACACTCTCCAGTTTATCGCCCAGAATGACCTTTCTGGGGTGTAAACAACTTTTGACCGATCAAATTATCTCCAAATGGAACGAATAAGGTATCCACGTAAATTAGACTCCAAAAGAAACAACTTTCATGAAGGAAACTTTGCGAGAAAACACTTAAAAAAGCTTCGAAACAGGCATTCAAAAGAGGTAAGAAAAACTGCCCGAGAGTGTCTTTTGTGTTCTATGAAGGAAAAGTGTAAAGGAGAGTTGCTTTTTCGTGGGAAGTGGACTGAAGAGCTTCTTACACAAGCTATGTAAAGTGATAGGGCTGAAGGAATGGTTGAGTGTTGGCCTTTTCTTCTCATAAAAATCAGACCAAGATCTTTTCTTAAGGTGGAGTGTAAGAGTGAATGAGTGAGGTGGCCCTTTAGCTATGTATTTCAAGAACCTTCTAGGCCCTTCTTGTAAAGATCTGGCCAGCCAAGTGGGGGTACAAAACTTAGCCATGAAGCAATCCTATGGTGACCAAATTCGTGGGCCTTAAAGGGCCTAAACCGAATGGGCCTAAAATTTGGGGTTTAAAGAGGGTTTGGGTTGCTATCAAGCCCAAATCCAATATCACTTGGCCCAATCAATTTTTCAAGGTTAACAAGGTTGGATAATGATGTTCTAACACAAATTTGAAGGATTAATAGCATGTGGAAGTGATTTAATCAAGTGATTAAACACAATGCTAGAAATCGGATTAGAAAAAGTTTAGAGGCCAACTTTAGGGTTTTGGGGAAATCGTTTAGGGTTTTGATTTCAACAAAGCTTTTGGGCTTTCAATTGGATTCCCACCATTTAGGGTTTCACTAGGATTGAAAACCTCTTTGGTCTGGCACAATTTGGTTGAGCAGATGCAACAAAGTTTTGCTCAAGTGACATGATTTCACAGCTTGGTTCCTTCAAATCCATCAAGCACTCCTCATGGCGCCAAGTGTCTAATATTATTCACTAAGTGTGGCTAAGATCTTGCCAAGCGTCCAAATAAAATTTTTCTAATCTAATTTGGACATTCCACACTGTTATTTCAAAACACTGCAATTGGTGCTCTTATCGAGGTTACTATTCACTCCAAAAAGTGAATCATAAACTTAGGACTAAAAATTCCTAAATATTCATATTAACCTACAGTAAAAATCTTTTACCGAAATTCAACCTCGAAGTGCCCCTAAAAATAATTTCATAATTTTCAACATACGTTTCGTCCGGAATTATGAAAATAGGCTATTACGCCAAAAAATTCTAAATAATCCACTGAGTCTAATGGCGTAGACCATAAAGCATTCTGACACTTCTAACCAACTTAAATAAATAAAACTTATATTTCTAGCACCATAGTGAGTGATAACACTGACTATGTTGACAGACTAAAACCTATGCAATTGGTCGATTTGTAAAAACTTATGGGGTTTTCACAAGATTCCTAAAGTCAATAGAAATTCCGCCAATGAATTTCTAGCGGGCTGTTACATGAATGCCTCTCCAAGCAAAGAAAGGCCCTGACCCCAGCTATGCTTCTAACAACCCAATCTGACTTAAATATTTTTGCTTGAGGACCATGGTCACCAGAGTGGATGAGTTCTGTTGAATCCTCTAGCCTTGTTTTAAGAGCAAGGCTAAGTTAAAACTCTTAAAGTCTCTGAAGCCAAGGCCTCCAGAGTCTTTGATGTAGCTAAGTTGTTTCCAACTAACCCACTGTATCTTGGAGGTGTCTTCATTATAACCCCACCAGAATTTCCTAAGCAACTGATTTAGTTTACTTGTAATTGAAACTGGTAATAGAAAAATTTCCATGGCATAGGTAGGTATGGCTTGAAGTACTCATTGAGCAGGATTTATTTTCCTACAATAGATAATTGTTTTGTCTTCCAGTTTGCCACTCAAGCCCAAGTTCTGTCAATAAGAGAGTGGAATACTGCAATTTTTGCTCTACCCACAAATGCAAGTAGCCCCATGTGCCTCTCAAAGAATCCAGTTGACTTTACCCCTGCCAATTGCAGAATCTGTTGTTGTGTCTCTTGCTGAGTGTTTTTACTAAAGAAAATTGAAGATTTAACTTTGTTCAATGCAAGTCTCATGGCCTTTTCATATAGATCAAGTATGTTGAAGACACAAGTGAGTTCCTCAGAGGTTGCTTGACAGAATAAGAGGTTGTCATCTACGAAAAAGAGGTGGTTCACTGTGACTACGCCTCTCCCTATTGGGGCAGGTGTTAAGGCACCACACTTCTCAGCTCGATTCAATAGTGATGTAAGGGCTTCAGCACAAAGGATGAATATGTAAGGGGAAATGGGGTCCCCTTGTCTAAGTCCCCTTGAAAGTAAAAACTTCTGTTAAGGCTCTCCATTTACAAGTATTGAGTATGAAATTTAGTTGAGACAATTCTTGATAATGTTGATCCAGTGCAGAGGAAAATCCATCTTAAGCATCGCTGCTTCAACAAACCTCCATTCTACCCTATCATAGACCTTGCTCATATCTAATTTAAGGGCCATGAAACCTCTCCTCCCTTCCATTTTTGAAATCATGGAGTGGAGGACCTCATAGCTACTAATATATTGTCTGAAATGAGCCTTCAAGTACAAAGGCACTTTGATTCAAAGAAATGAGATTGGGGAGAATGTCTTTCAACCTGTTTACAAGAGTTTTGGATACAATTTTGTACAATACATTGCACAAGCTAATGGGTCTGTATTCAGCTACTTTCTTAGGGTTTTTTACTTTGGAGATAAGGGAGATATAAGTGCCATTTACCTCAGTGAGAGAGCCACCTTGGTTGAGGACCTGGAGAGCATAGTTGCACACTTCCTCACCCACCACCTCCCAGTGCTTCTGGTAGAATTGAGCTTGGAACCCATCAGGACTAGGGGATCCTAATGGGTTCATTTGAAAAATAGCAACTGTGATTTCCTCTCTAGTGAAAGGATTCATGAGCCAAGCTTACATCTCAACAGCCAATGTAGGATCTAGTGCATACAGACATTCCTCAAAATTAGTAAGGAGAGAAGTAGTAAAAAGGGAGGAGAAAAAACCTGTGAAAAAATCACCAGTGTCTCCCCGCTCAATAACAATCCTCCCATGTGGATCCGCTACGCATTTGATTGCATTTGTCTTCCTTCTTTGGCTTGCCTGCATATGGAAGTATTTGATATTCATATCTCCATGTTTAAACCAATGCTACTTTGCTCTTTGGCGCCATTTTAAATCATTTTCTACAAGTGAGAGTCCACTTCCTTCTGTAGTTGTTTTATGGGTACTATGTGATGACTAGTACCAGTGTTTTGGAGATGACTAATCTTAGCCAACCCCAGTGTGTGACTGCAATTTGATTATGCTACTTGTTTTTCTGTTTCCGTTGCAGCAGACCCCTTTGACACAATTCAAATTTATGTCTCATTGACCTAGCCTCTCAACCTCCCACACTGTCCTTCTTCCATGCCTTTGTCACAACTCTCTGGCATTCTTCTTCAGTTCCCAGGCAACCTGATATCTAAAACACACCCCTCTCCTTCTCCTCCCATGTACTAGGTTATGTTTATTAATATGAATAGGAGAGTGATCTAATTTAATGGCAGCAAGAGCAATCCATGAGGCAGAGTTAAAAAGTTCATTCCATTCCTTGTTAGCAAAGGCTCTATCTATTCTTTACTTTTTCAACTCCCTTCCACTCCTATTGTTTGACCATGTGAATCTCGGTCCCTGTGAGTGGAGATCATTGAGACCACATAATTCAACTACCTGTCTAAAAGCCTCGATTTTCTTGTAGGGTCTGCTAGATGCACCCAGTTTTTCCTTTTGGTGGAGGATTTCATTGAAATCTCCTACACCAGCCAAGCCATGGGATTGGTAGATTTTAACATCTTGAGTAGTTGCCAACTACTACTTCTCTTGGCAGTGTTTGGGTGGCCATAGAACACAGTGAACTGCCAGATAGGTCCATTATGCTCCTCCTGTATCACATCAAGAATAGTTGATCACTTTGACATGCCAGTCTTCTTTCCATAGTAGGGCAATAGCCCTACTCAACTCCACACTGTCCACTGCAAAACAACCATCAAGCTTCAAACTCCTCCTTACCTCATCCATTCTTTTGTTTCTACACTTAGTGTCCACAAGGAAAACTAAATGGGGGCACTTTGCCTTAGTTTTCTAAGAATACTAATTGTCTAAGGGTTCCCAAGCTCTCAGCAATTCCAAACTAAGATGCTCACTGATGGTGACAGGGCTAGAATCCAGCCATTGGCATTGAATTATGGTTCTCATTGGTTTCGTCGTGCCTCTTGATCCTCTTAGGACCAGGTTCCCTTACCTTACTACTTCTTTTGCAGCCCCTCTTATAACCAATTCTCAAGGAGTAATTAGACATATCAGCCAATGCCTCACTTCCACTGCCTCTTGTGTGAGAGTACCTCCCTCGAGCTTGTCTTTTCCATTTCCTGGTATTGGGTTTCACATCACCCATAGCAGGTGTCTTGCATGCTCCTTTGCCAGGTAGGTTGCCTGTCATCACAATGTTGGTGTCACCCTTTTGGTTTGAGCCTGTGTAGTTACCAAGTGGTGCCACCTCACTATTGTAGAGTCCCTCACGAGTTCGAGTTGAGCTATCCAAGGTTGCTTGTTGATCAACATGTTCTAGAGGTGCTATGTCAAGGTCTAGTTCCATTCTCGTATTAACCACAAGTGTGTCTTGGACCTCTAGATCAGCTTCAAAAATGAATACCTCATGCAGGTATGGTGACTGCTTAGCATCTAGGGTTGAGTTTCGACCTGAGCTTTATGGGGGGTCCCGAGAGTAAAGCCTGTAAAGTTTCCTTTGTCTGAGGTCCCCTCTATTGACATCTATCCGTTGCCACCTCAAGTTTCTTTTTGCCGTTTTTTCGTTGTAGGCACTTCCTACAAATCCACCGAAAGTTTCTGATTGACAACTTGGTTGCTTGGCCTGGGCTCTTCCCTGTCATCTCTACCCCTTTCTCAGTGTTGCCCCACATCGTGGTGGTTACCATCAGTGGAACCCTCGTATCTACGGCAGTCAAAGATGTTGGTGTTCCTAGGTTGGCCTCCGAGCTAAGAGCTAAATTGTTGTGATGCCTACTCGTCACCCTGTTGTTCATAGCATAACCGAGTGCAATTTTTTCCCCTATGAAAAAGCATCGCACATGAAATCAAAAGTTTTGTAATCTCTCGTATTTGAAAGAGATCTAGTGTTGTTGCTCACCAAACATCAACCATTTTTCCTCTCAACAAAGGCTTATGGAGGTCCACAGCAACCCTCACCCTAAGACATCTCCCCCATGCACATCCATCTGCCTCAGCTTCTACCCTGATGACATGACCAATAGAAGTTGTGAATTGTTCCCCAAAGTCTTCTGTCATGGTGGCCAGTGGGAGGTTGTGAAGTTGAACCCAGAAAGGTTCATAGCCAAATTGTAGTGCATTGATAGATGCAATTTCGTCAACCTGTAGCTAGAAGACTCCTATAGAAAAACCAAGGTCGTCCACTCAGGAGCTTCTCTTTGTCCACCAGTTTCTAGAACTCAATCAAAAAGCATTGGTCACCTAGCTCCTTGAACCTGACCTAGCCCTCCAACCTCTAGACTCGAGACATAGTGATTCTGAAAGCCTCACTATTAACACCCTTCTCAGACAGTGCCCTTCCAACCATACAATACTTCCCACATCTATCCTCCTCTTTAACTCCCTCTTACTTGACATGGAAGAAAAAGCTTTCTTGCTTTGACAAGTGTAACCTCTCCCAACGTTTAGCTAGTTCCTCTGCCTCCATCAAACACCAGCACCAAAGATACAAACTCATAGGATGTGAGACATAAGCCTTCGATACCTCAAAGGCACTAAAACCTCACTCTGTCTCATGAGAGAAGAGAAGGCACTGAATGGTTAGGTTTGGTTCCCATGTAATTTTTCTTGGTCAATTATCAAGACATTTGACATATTAGTCATTGATACTAAGTTTTTCATTTTTAGAACCATACTCAAGTTAGTACATAAATGGGCAAAAAACAAAAGAGAAAAAATAGATGTGCGGAGGTATTACGTACTCGTTTGTATACATGAACTTGATATGTATCTCAGTCTCAAATATTTTCAGCATTTGACCAAAGTTTTTGCATTTATGGCATATTTTTCATTGGAAATTAGTTGGTTATTGTTTGCATTGAAGTCTTTGTGCTATGTTTATTTGTGTAGAGTGTATTATTTGGCATTGTTCTTTTCTCTATGCTTCTATTTTTTCGATATTGAGTTCCATTTTATTTTCTATTTAGGGCTACACCAGTGACAAAGAGAACTTGGAAAAGTGTGAAAAGCTCTGCAAAAATTTCTTTTCGATCACAACATGTTATCTCTTATCGACTACTGAATCACAATCTTGAACATGTATATCTATTTTCCATTGATAAATGTCGTACTTTTTTTATTTATCCATTATTGTGTACCTGAGGCATGTTAGTCATGTAGCTTATGATCTATTGTTGTCTTCCTTACTAGATCTTAAAGTGTGTGTGTGTGTGTGTGTGTGTCTCTCTCTCTCTCTCTCTCTAGTAATTAAGAAGAACAACTAGGTTTCTATATCAATTATATTGTGTGCTGACCTATTTAAGTGAGAAGTTGTTGCATCTTAATTCTTTTCCATATCCCTAAAGTCTGTGCAGTGATGTGCTTCTCACAATAGGCTTAGTTTGAACTTAACTATTGTTGGATTGTTTCAATTCTTACAGCTGGATATACAAGAAGAAAACTACCTTAAAGTATGTTGCTCAGTGGTGGTAGGCTTCAACTCTAGATGTAGGGTCTAGAAAACAGGGACCGGATTGTTGAATCCGATACCCAAACCTTGAAAATGAGAGGGGTTGTTAAGGAGGGAGAAAGTGAAGATGAGATAATTTTCTCAGGAAAAGATAGTAAAACCACTAAGAGGCTGCCTATTTGCACCTTTTATTTTTATTTTTTACTCAAAAATAGAGATTATAAGTTTGTTGTTTTCAGTTGTGATTTGTTTTAGTAATGTCTTCTATGTTTATATTGTCTTTTTTTTAATAGAAGAGCCAAGGTTCACCTGTCCATGAGTGCCCCTGTCCCAAATTTTATTAATAAACCCTCACTTGTGGCGGAGGAAAACCGTGATTACAGACCAGCACCTAGGGTTACAAGATAAGCAAGAAAGTTCTTAAACCATGTGTCAAAATTACTGAAAGCCTCTAACCAAAAGAAAACTACATCAAGACAAGACATACTAAAATACTTAGCAAGAAGACCATTCATGTAAAGAACCACAAACAACGTTAACTCAAAAACATAAAATCATAAAATCTTACCAATCCAACCAAAAGGCCACATGAATAATGACGCTAACAACAACGCAAAGATGGCAAACCCAGTATATCCAAACGGATTAATCCTTGAAGCGACCTAGGCACATCCTTGGGAAATCTCCATTCAGATTTCAATCTAGTCGCACAACTCAGTGCTAACCAATCAGCAACTTTATTTCCCTCCCTATAAACATGTATAACTATGCACACCATAGAATCCATAAGTGCTAGTGTAACGCCCCAATGGAAGACTCAAACCACATGGCCTATACTCCAAAAGGACTAGTCAATGATACAATTGGAGCCCCATTAGAACCTTATAAAGAGCAAGAACTTTTTCTTCCCAAGCAATGTGGGATCCCATACACCACCTACCCTTATCCATATCATATGGGGTATCACAATCTACCCCCCTTAAATTCCCGACGTCCTCGTCGGGCCTGTCCATTGTAGGTGGCATGGCTCAAGTCCCACATTTCTGGTTGGGATAGTCTCTGATACCATTTGTAACGCCCCAATGGAAGGCCCAAACCACATGGCCTATACTCCAAAAGGACTAGTCAATGATACAATTGGAGCCCCATTAGAACCTTATAAAGAGTAAGAACTTTTCCTTCCCAAGCAATGTGGGATCCCATACACCACCTACCCTTATCCATATCATATGGGGTATCACAATAACGTCGGGAATTTAAGGGGGGTAGATTGTGATACCCCATATGATATAGATAAGGGTAGGTGGTGTATGGAATCCCACATTGCTTGGGAAGGAGAAGTTCTTGCTCTTTATAAGGTTCCAATAGGGCTCCAATTGTATCATTGACTAGTCCTTTTGGAGCATAGGTCATGTGGTTTGGGCCTTCCATTGGGGCGTTACAAATGGTATCAGAGCCTATCCCAACCAGAAATGTGGGACTTGAGCCGTGCCACCTACAATGGACAGGCCCGACGAGGACGTCGGGAATTTAAGGGGGGTAGATTGTGATACCCCATATGATATGGATAAGGGTAGGTGGTGTATGGGATCCCACATTGCTTGGGAAGGAAAAGTTCTTGCTCTTTATAAGGTTCTAATGGGGCTCCAATTGTATCATTGACTAGTCCTTTTGGAGTATAGGCCATGTGGTTTGAGTCTTCCATTGGGGCGTTACAAATGGTAAGGGTGTGTTGTTTCAAATGAGAGTGTATGAGTTCAAACTACCATAGCTACTCTTTGTTTGTTTAATTTATTGTGATACCCCCCATATGATATGGATAAGGGTAGGTGGTGTATGGGATCCCACATTGCTTGGGAAGGAAAAGTTCTTGCTCTTTATAAGGTTCTAATGGGGCTCCAATTGTATCATTGACTAGTCCTTTTGGAGTATAGGCCATGTGGTTTGAGTCTTCCATTGGGGCGTTACAAATGGTATCAGAGCCTATCCCAACCAGAAATGTGGGACTTGAGCCGTGCCACCTACAATGGACAGGCCCGACGAGGACGTCGGGAATTTAAGGGGGGTAGATTGTGATACCCCATATGATATGGATAAGGGTAGGTGGTGTATGGGATCCCACATTGCTTGGGAAGGAAAAGTTCTTGCTCTTTATAAGGTTCTAATGGGGCTCCAATTGTATCATTGACTAGTCCTTTTGGAGTATAGGCCATGTGGTTTGGGCCTTCCATTGGGGCGTTACAGCTAGAGTCTCTTCCCAAAAACCATCCACGTACCACACCCCACACCTTCACCTATTCCACCACGAGATCACTACTTGAGAATCTAATTCAATTTCCACAAAATTAATCCCCATATCCTTACAGGCTTTGAGACCCTGCAGAACAGCTAACAATTCAGTTCTATTATTTGAACCATAACCAATATAAGAATTGAAGGCGTAAACCATATGGTCTCAATCATTTCTAATAATACCACCTACTCCTGAAGAACCTGGGTTACCAAGACTACTACCGTCTGCATTCAACTTAAGGGTAGTGATAGGCTTACTACCTATCTACTACCCATTTACTACTTGTAGTGTTTTTATTTTTTTATCATTTTATTTTAAGTATTTTTTTAACATCCTTAATCATTAAGAAAAAATTAAAAAAATATATAAATTTACTAATTATCACTTTCTTAACTATTAAGTAAAATAAAAAATTATAAAAAAAATCAAATATAAAAAAAGTAGTAAATGAGTAGTAAGAGGGTAGTAACCCTATCATTTTCCTTCAACTTAAACCACCCTTGAGCTGGCTTTTGCCAAGCAACTAGCTTTAAAAACTTCCTATCAGGAACCAAAGTCGAAATATTCAATATCTGTAAAATCTGTAAGTCATGTCTAGAACATTTACTAACCTTTTTCATATCTCGACTTACTAAACGCATCCAACTTCTAATAGAAAGCCAGACCGAACTAATAGACTGAATACTACCCTCCATGCGTGCAGTACATCTTTTACGCCAAAGGTGCCAAGTAGTAATGGAAGGTAGAAGCCCCACTATGAGCCCCACTTGAGATACTGAGGACGCACATCAAAACCAAATTATTATCGTCTCCCTCCAAGTAAGACCAAAGGTAGCTCCATAATAATGCCATAATTCCTTTGCAAACTCACCTTCGAAAAGTACGTGGTTTTGGTCTTCATACTTACCTTCGTCACAACAATCACAACGAGAAGCTATCGGGATTCCAATACGTCGAAGACAATCATCTACGCTCAAAGCCATGTTCCATGCTTTCCACATCAACACTGAAATCTTAAGTGGGAGCAACTTATGCCACATCCAAGGATGCCACTCCATACTAGAACCTTGTATTCGAATGCAATCCCAAGCGGATTTAGTAGAAAAATTCCTACTCTCACGCTTCATCAAGATCAATACATCAGACCCTTCCTTACATACAGCCAAAGCCTCAATAATTTCCTCCAAATTATCTTGTCCCACTATCATATTCAACAGTTCCACATCCCAACTATTGGACAACTTGCACTCATATTAACAGACCCCCATCTCTTCATTTATCATACCAAAATAAAATGTTCCCATCTCTAACTCTCCATTTTGCATTATTAAGGACACTAGGAATACTTTTAACAATCATTTTCCAAAGCCTCGTTCATTTTTTCCTATCAATGAGACACCAAGGTGAAGAGCCCACATATTTTCCTTTAAAGAACCTAGCCCACAGAGACTCTCCTTGAATTAAGTTCCATGCAAATCGCATATGCAATGCTTTTTGCATATCCTCCAAATTACGCAAACCCATTCCTCCCTCCTCTATTGGCTTACAAATACTATCCCATGCCACCCACTTTTTTTTCCTTTACCATTCACTTCACCCCAAAAAAATGTGCTCATCATGCGATTTAACTCTTTAATAATTGATTGAGGGACCTACAACACCGCAAATACATGTAAAGCCATACTAGAAAGCACATGCCGAAGAAGAATCAACCAGCCTCCCGATGATAGGATTTTCATTTTCCAACCATTGATTTTGTTCCAGACTTTGTTAACCATCTCCTCCAGATGCTCATGCTTAAGACACCCCAAGACAATCGGAACGCCTAGATATTTAAAAGGAAACGAGCATTCCGAGAACCCTGTCAGCCTTTTAAGAGCTCTCTTTCGGACCAACGAAATTTTTGGAGAATAAAATATTGCCATCTTTTCTTTATTAATTTTTTACCAATCTTCATACATTTCAAACACCCATAATAGTTCCCTCACCGACTTCTTTCCTCCATTCATAAAAATCACAATGTCATCAACGTACATAAGATGTGAAATATGAGGAGTGCCTCTAGTTTGGAAAAATTTTCCAATCTTTTTTGCCATAAAGCTATGTTTTAAAAGTCTAGATAGTACCTCCTGAAGAATAATAAAGAGATAAGGTGAAAGGGGATCCCCCTGGTTTAGTCCCCGACCCCCTTGAAAAAATCCTATCTTCGTTCCGTTTAGTATCACAGAGTACAATACATTCGAAATACAAGCATGAATTAGTTCACAAAAAGAAGGAGGGAACCAAAACACCAATTTGGGAAGAAGACCTGTCAGACGATTCACAATAATTTTCGAGCAAATTTTATAGAAGATTGAGCAAAGGCTTATCGGCCTAAATTTATCAAACACCGAAGGCACATCTACCTTCGGAATAAGCACAATGAAAGAAGCTAAACAAAATCTCGGAAGGCTTTTAGATAGAAACAATTCTGAGATAGCTCCCAAAACATCCATTTTTACCACCTCCCAGCAGCTCATAAAAAATCCCGCACCAAAACCATCTGGCCTTGGAGAACTATTTATAGGAATAGACGAGAGAGCCTCTTTAACTTCATCCAACGAAGGGATACAACTAAGCCGGACACAATCTATTCTTCAATAACCGGCGAAATTAAGTTTGTTAAATCCGGCAAATCTCTTGGCTGATTTGATCTTTGTAGGAACTCCAAAAAATATTCAATGGCACCAAGATGAATTTCTTCTGGTGAGTTGAACTCTAACCCATCCGTAGTTCTCAACTTATGAATTTTCCTATGCCTTTTAATCGATAACCAAACATTAAAGAATTTTGAGTTCCGATCACCTTCCATTCTCCACTTAATTTTAGCCATCTGAGCCAATCTCATATCTTCCCTTTGCCTCCAAGTAGACAACTCAGTAGAGTACCTCACAAGCTCCCTCTCAACCTCATTATTCCAATTACTATGCAGCGAGTGCTCAAGCCCCTCAACCTTCTCTTCAAGAATAGCAATCTGAGTATTGGTCTGCCCAAACACCCTCTTGTTCCATTCACGTAGAGCCACCTTAAACTTTTTAGGTTTACTAGCTAATTTCATGAGTCCTGTAGCTACCATTGGTTCAGACCACACCATCTGTACAAAGCTCATAAAATCAAGGTGCTCAATCCACATTTGCTGAAACCTAAATGGAGAGGGACCATAAGTAAAAGGATCTTTTAGGAATTCTATAAACATGGGACTATGATCCGACGTTGACCTTGATAAATATGAACAGCGTGCATTCGGAAATGCTATCAGTAACTTTGCATCAAGAAGCACTCTATCCAACTGAGCCCAAGCTCTAGATAATCCATGCTGACCATTGTACCATGAAAACTTTCTCCCCTGATAATTCATTTCAATCAACCCGCCCTGGTGAATCCATCTATTAAAGTCATCCATTGCAGCTCTTGTCCATGGACTACCACCACACCTTTCCACATACAAACGAATTAATTAAAATCTCCAGCAAAAAAACGAGGCTCCACACCCATTCTAGCCGAACTCAGCTCCTCCCAAAGCAACTGCCTTTCATATCTATTACACTTAGCATAGATAAAGTTTCCCAAAAAATGTGAAGACCCGTCGTCTATACGTAAAGACAAATACTGTGTTCCCATTCGGATCTGCTGCACGTCCATTCCAATTTTCCAAAATACCTAGATTTTCCCACCAAACTCCTCATTAGTAATTACCTTATCAAAATGAAACAACCGCATATACATATGAATTTTATCAACACGCTGAAACTGTTCCAGCAGCACTGCCACCTTCGGTTGACATTTATTCAGGAGACTCTTTAACCGTCCCTTAGAAGTACCTATTCCCTTTATATTCCAGACTAATATTGACCCTGTTACTGAGATAACTTTTTGCCATGAGTGATCACCCTCTTGGAACTCCTAATTTTCTCAAATTGCCTCTTATGGTATTTTCTCTTCCCTACTTCATCCTCTATTTCCGTGTGATATTCCTTATCCTGCAGAAAGACTTCCGCATGTAACTCTGGTTCCAGATCAAGTATTGACCCCTCTTCCAAGAAAACCTCTTCCTCTTGCAATTTATCAACCTCCCTCTCCTCAATACAAGGAACTACTTCCACCTCCCTCTTATTGGTGTCCAACTCCTTTGACCGAGAAGAACCTTCCAGTCTTACGTCATTTCTCTCCACCTCCTTATTATTTATTTCCTCCATAGGAACCTCAATAACAGGAGACTCACCATGATCTTTTTCCGTTTCCAACTCCTCAATCAGAGGAGTGGAGGAATCACAGATTTCCAAATTTGCCTCATAGTCCTGATTTGCTTCAACTTCTTTTTCCTCAACAACTGGAAGGTTTATAGTTTCCTTCGATTCTTCCACAATCGGTTCTTCCACAACAGGTTCTTGTTGCCGAATCCATACCTTTCTCCCTGTAATCTTTTTCCCAGCACGACATGTTCTTGCATTATGCCCCTGTATTTTGCACTTGGAACAAAACGCCGGCATAGTTTCATAAATTATCTCTTGTTTGTGGCTAGACCCCAATCCAGGAGTCCCAATCCAAAAATGAGGTAACGGCTCCTTTGCAGCATCCATGTCCACACAGATACGGGCACCGTCGATGCGAGTGGCACAACGAGTGGAATTATCACGTCTAATAAATCTACCTATTGGAGCAGTAAGAATTTTAAGAAAAGACTCATGATAATAGTTTGGAGGCAAACCTGGCAAGACAATCCAAACCGGTACAATAGATGGCTTCCTTAAAATCTGGACTCTAGTGGAATGGATGATATGGAATCCCGTCAATATCACTAACTTCACGTGAAAGGGCCTTCATGCAGTCTTCTTCCGAAGTCAGTCTTATAAACACATTCCGAGGATGCATCATGTTAGAAACAACTGGAATACCATCAAGATTCCAGCGCTTTTGAATGAATGCCCGAATGGCATCCAAGGAAGGACGGTTCTGAAGAAATTTCAAGACAATTGAAAATCTAAAAGGTTCTACCGAGCGATGAATTTCCTCCTTAGAGAACTAAAAGAAAATTTCACCATCCTTGGATTTCGACACACGGTGCACCATAGACAATTCTAGAAGAGGCTGAGGAACCACTGATATGAGATCCATGAACAGACGTCGACCTACGTTCTCAACGGCTGCCATACAGCCTTACGTAAAAAATAAAAACGAAGTCTCAAGAAGAACTTTCAAGAAGAAAGCAACGTTCTTGGAGTGATTGATTCATTATTCTTTTTATTGTCTTTTTCAGCAAATGTATTGTAGAATTGCTCCTTGTTAGTGGTTTTGTCGTTCTTTGAACTTAGCTAAATCATTTCAAGACTTCATTTTTATGTCTATGCACTTTGTAATTTCAATTTAGCCTATGGAAAATGTGTTGATATATCAAAATTGAAATGTATGTAGGTGTATCATTAATTCTGCAGCTCTGAATCATGTTGAAATATGTGTATTGGTCCCTTTTTGCTTTGTTCTATCATTTTTCAGTTCCATGGTTAGTGAAATCTCATTTTGGTGTTGGGTATCATTCTTGTTATATTAGTTTCTAATTTAAGTCATGTATACAATATGCTTGATGATATCAGTTTGTAGTAAATTTAGTTGCCATTTATGTGCTACAACATTAGGGGTTTTAGAAGCCTTATGATATCAATTCAATCCCCATGTCTGTAATGGTTAGCTTGTGAAATTTTATTAACATTGACAGGCAAATGCTCTATTATGTTTGGATTTTTTGGCTGAATTGAGTATCCAGTTAGACACCAATGAAACACCATTCTCAGGCTTAAACACTGCGTTCTGGAATGAAACATAAATCATAAGTGCAAAAACATCAAGCCAATTGTCATGTATAAACTCCACTTAGTTTTATTGCGTGATTATGCTTGATTTTGGACTATGCTACCTAATTGATGATGAACCCTTATCTTCATTGCTCATGTAATGTCTTTATCAATATTAAATCTATTAATTCTTTGCATATTGTCTATGTTGAATTCATTTTTAATTATTATAACATGTGAATCAGACCTTCTTTAATGTTTGAATGGATGATGATCCCTATCCCTAACAATGTGAAATTGTATTTTTTTTTCTTATGTAAGACTATTTGTAGTGATATACATTCGTTGCAAATAGCTTTTGTTTTCATTGGAAATATCTATTTGGAATGAAAGAACATTTCGTCGCATCTAGACACTTTTGCAATAAATTTACATTTCATTGTAAATAGACATGTTTGCAACGAATGTACATATTATCGTGAAGACAATAGTGACGATGATAAATCTATATGCAACGATAAAATTTTGTGCCTAAAAATGATTATTTGCAATGAAAAAAATCATCGTTGGGATATACCTTTCCCATGGGGCATTTGAGAGAGTATGGGAATGAAATATCATCGTTGCAAATACTTCTTTGCAACAAGAAATGAACTTTTTGCAATGGTTTTAGTGAGACATAATGATTTATGTGGTTTGACATAAAAACCTATGGCCATGGGTCGTTTGGGGGCGAAATCTAATATATTTGGTGATTTGATAATCTCTCATGGCCTCTCATAGCTCTCAATACAATGAAGAAAATAAATTTGAAGAGAGGTTGAAGAAGATGCTTTCCTATTGGAGAGAGAGTTCCCACGACTTGTAGAGAAGTAGAAGAGTCTTTCCTTGTAGAGTTGTTAGATGCCCTGTGTTTGCAATGGTTCTCTCCTTTTATAGAGATCTTCTTCATTCTTTGAAGTACCTAGATCCTACTTGCCTTATGTCAATTTCACATTTTTACATGTTAATCAATCTCTTTTGACTTTATCTATTTTTCGTCTTATTTCTTCCTTTTATTCTTGGCAATGGACTTCCAATGGGGTGGACCCAATTATCATTTTATATCCAATAAAACTCATCTTTTTTTCTTGCAAACTTTGATTTATAACTTGAGGCAAATCCTTTATTTTATAGAACTAAGAGATATTCGACTTGAAAAACTACTAGGGAAAGTCGGCACTGGTATAATTTTACGCACTTCCAATTCATTACCTTGTACATGTCTTTGTTACCAAACACACGAGAGGCATCCATTTCTTCCCATTACTGCCAAGTTTTGCTCACAGGGATATACAAAAGTTTCACCCAATCTGAACCCATTACCGAAATAAACAATTATGACTTGATCCAATCATATTCTAAAACAAGTTCCAAGATGCGTTGCTATTTATTCAGACCCGACCAAAACATTTCATAGTTTTGAATTACAACCTTATCAACCCCAACAACTAGGGCTGGGCAGGGCCCCCGCATCTAGCCCGCCTGCCCCATTCGTTCGGCCCCGGCCTAGGGTGGCTAGAGGCACCTGCCCACCCACTGTGACACCCCCAAATTTTGCTTGGGATCGGACGGACATTTGAAGCGTCGAGACATGCAACACAAGGTTACCTACCCCCGTTCATGACATATAAGATGTAATATTCCTAACATGCATATAGCACTATGAAATATTCGCAGCGGATAATTTTTTTCTTCAGAAATACTATGCACCAAACCGAAATATCCCAAATACTTAAAACATACTTCATACATAATGACGTACTAAACAACTGAGATCACAACACTAGTCCAAAATGGTTGTGATCAAAAGAGTGTTGGAGATTGAACACCACAAATACAAGCAGTAATGAGGTAACTGTTGTACTACCATCTACGTCACACCATTGTTTAGTCGATAATTTCCAGTTGGTCGATTCTCTTTCAGATCCTGTAACAAAATTTACCATTTGGGGGGAATGGTAGTTGGGACTACCATAGTGAGATTTGATTACAAATCTCAGCAAGTTAACAGAAAACTTCCACACAGGTTAATGATGCATGCATGCCAGTAAAAGCATGAATGCATAATCAAATCATAAGTAATCATAGCATATCTTGACATACAACATAACATAACTGGCATAACTTAAACTGAAACTAAAGCTTAGCATGAACGTAACTTGAAACATAACATGGACTTGAAACATAGCATGAACGTGAACTTGAAACATAACATGGACTTGAAACATAACATGAACGTGAATATGCATAATTTGAACATGAACTTGAAACATAACATGAACCTGAGCATGACATAACATAAATGTGAACTTGGAACATAACGTAAACGTGAACATAACATAACATGAACTTGAAACATATTCTTGTCTCATGGGATTACCATGATTGCGTGAACGTAAACTTGAACATAACATAACGTGAAACATGACTTGAACGTGAAATGCATGAATTTGGAATCTTATTCAATAGACTTAATCATTAAAGTGACCATATGAGTGCTACACAAGTTCCCTTGAGCCGTGTGTCCCTGCCGATTACCGCATCACATCACAAGTTTCTACGTACTCCACAGTTGTTGTGGCCCCACGTATTCTACATGTCACAATTGTTGTGTCTCACGTAGTGTATGCTCCACAGTTGTTGTGGCCCCATGGCTTATTTGTTTGTGCCACACTTGTTGTGGACACACGTAACATAATGTGTGGCACCATCAGCGTTAGTGCCTGGCGCGCTCCGGTGACCAGCTAATTAGGCCCCATTCGCAACTTGTTGACTGTACTTCGTCAACCTTGAGAATTTCACACCTATTTAGACACTCCAGCGTGAATAAAGGAGTTCCACTAGGATATTATCTCATCATAGCGCTTAGGGTCGTGATTGACATGAATAACTTAACTAGCATACATGACATTTCGTAATGTGACGTAACATGAACATGACATAAACGTGACATAAAAGACAGAAATATTGACGTAGCGTAACGTGACATGAGCATAAGACGACATACATGACATACTTTGAAACGTAAATATAACAGACAACATTTCATAACATGGCATACATGTAACATGCAACATTTCGTAACATAGCATACCATGTAACATACAACATTTCGTAACATGACATAACATGTGACAGTGAATATTACGTGACATGAAATGCATGTAACAGATGGCATACTTAACTTAACATGACATACTTGCAATATATAGCAATACATGATAGAATATCTTGAGTAACAGATGAATAATTCATGACAAAATAAATTATGTGTAACAGATAAATATGTAATGATTTGGCATAGCACATATGATAACAAGCATACATACAATTTAGTTCCCTTACTTATCACTCATACACATTAAACTGATAGTAAATTAAAAGCTAACTTACCTCGATCTTCGCACTTCTAGACAAAATTCAAGTGTGATCACGAGAAACTAAAAGTGCTGATTTTTAAAAATTAGAACTTAATCACTAATAATTAAGAATATGGAGAAATATCAATTTAGAATAAAATTACCATTTTACCCTCTACATGTGAGAAAATGACCATTTTACCCCTAACTTAAGGATTTTGCATCCTAACTCCAAAAATCACCAAAATTTACGTACCTTATGTAAATTTTGCCCTAAGCTCAAATATCAATTCAGAAAAATTTAAAACTAAACACAACCATTAAAACTCTATAGGACCGAAACTTACATAGGCTATTTTCTTTGATTTTGTTGTAATTCTTTCAAATTTCAAAACTCATGATTAAACCAAAATTTTTCTTCTACTATACTCATAACATATTCCTAAGAATAATCATGTTTTGAATCATGAACAAAAGTCATCAAAATCACTAAAACCATACTTAAACTTTTTGGTTTTTCTTCTAAGTTTAAAACAGAATTTTGTTTCTAACTTGTTTTGATCAACCTCCTGATCCATGACTTATAAAGAAGTGATCTTCAAACTAAAACATCACATGGTTTATAAAGGTGTCCTAAAACACATCCAAGCATCAAACTCAAGATCACATGGTTAAACATCACCCAAAACATAAATTTAGCCAAGAACATCATCACTTTGTCCTAACCAAATATCTCAATGCATAAAATTTCATATCTTCGAAACTAACATCAAATATCTTAAAAATAACATTCTAACATGTATATAAGAGGCTTAGGATCTTCCAATAAAAGTATCAAAGCCATTGGAATAAGATTAAACCATAAAAGATTTAATCTTTCTCAAAACAGAAACTGTTTTTCCTCTTCTAGTTTCTAAGTTTCTAGACCTAAGAAAATATTTCACCAAAACTTTTAATCATGCAACAAATCCTCAACCAATAATCATATACACATGTTAACAATACTCCATAAAAATTTTGGACTAAGATCTATTCATTAGCTTGGTCCAAAACTCCAAAATATAACACACTCTCCAGTTTATAGCCCAGAATGACCTTTCTGGAGTCTAAACAACTTTTGACCAATTAAAAAATCTCCAAATGGAATGAATAAGATATCCACGTAAATTAGACTCCAAAATAAACAACTTTAATGCAGGAAAATTTGTGAGAAAATACTTACAAAAGCTTTGAAACAGGCTTTGAAAAGAGGTACGAAAATTGTCCGAGAGTGTTTTCTGTGTTCTATGAAGGAAAAGTATAAAGGAGAGCCTCTTACACAAGTTATGGAAAGTGATAGGACTGAAGGAAAGGTTGAGTGTTGGCCTTTTCTTCTCATAAAAATCAGTCCAATATCTTTTCTCCAAGTGGAGTGTAAGAGTTAAAGAGTGAGGTGGCCCTTTAGCTTTGTATTTCAAGAACCTTCTAGGCCCTTCTTGTAAAGATCCTGACCAGCCAAGTGGGAGTATAAAACTTAGCCATGAAGCAATGCTAATGTGGTCAATTTCGTGGGCCTTAGTGGGCCTAAACCGAATGGGCCTAAATTTTCGGGTTTAAAGAGGGTTTGGGTTGCTATCAAGTCCAAATTCAATATCACTTAGCCCAATCAATTTTTCAAGGTTAGCAATGTTGGATAATGATGTTCTAACAAAAATTTGAAGGATTAATAGCATGTGGAAGTGATTTAATCAAGTGATTAAACACAATGCTAGAAATCGGATTAGAAATGGTTTAGAGGCCAACTTTAGGGTTTGGGGAAACCGTTTAGGGTTCCGATTTCAACAATACTTTTGGGTTTTCAATTGAACTCTCACCATTTAGGGTTTTATTAGGATGGAAACCCTCTTTGATTTGGCACAATCTAGTTGAGCAGATGAAACAAAGTTTGCTTAGGTGCATGATCTCACATCTTGATTCCTTCAAATCCAACAAACGTTCCTCATGGTGCCAAGTGTGTAATATTATTCACTAAGTGTGGCTAAGATATTGCCAAGTGTCCAAATAAAATTTCTCTAATCTAATTTGGACAGTCCACACTGTGATTTTGAAACACTGCAATTTGTGCGCTTATCGAGGTTACTATTCACTCCGAAATAGTGAATCATAAACTTAACACTAAAAATTCCTAAATATTCATGTTAACCTACAGTGAAAATCGTTTACCGAAATTCAACCTCAAAGTGCCCCTTAAAATAATTTCACAATTTCCAACAGACGTTTAGTCCGGAATTATGAAAATAGGCTATTGCACCATAAAATCCTAAATAATCCACTGAGTCTAATGGTATAGACCTCAATACATTCTGACACTTCTAACCACCTCAAATAAATAAAACTCATATTTCTAGCACCATAGTGAGTGATAACACTGACTATGTTGACAGACTAAAACCTATGCAATTGGTCGATTCGTAAAAACTTATGGGGTTTTCACGAGATTCCTAAAGTTAATAGAAATTCCACCAATGAATTTCTAGCGTGCTGTTACACCCACGGCCGACGGCAACAATAGCTATACATATTATAAAAAAAAATCTTCGAATAAAACGGCATTGTTTTGGATAGAACTCCAGTAAATAATGTTGTTTTTTTTTAGTTTTTTTTTTTTTAAATATATGGATGTTGTTTTATCTTAGATTTTGCTTTAAGAAACCCCCTCATCCCCTGCATCGGTTTACTTTCTCTGTAGCCGCCACTGGTCTCTCAGACTCTTTCCCTCTTGTAAAATTCTGTAACTTGAAGAATGAGGAACATAGAACTTGAAATGTAAAAGAAGAATTGAAAGCAAATTCAATGTGAATTTCTCATTAACTGAAATTGAATGAATATTACATTTACATCATTTCTATTTATAGACACGTATGCTAACTAACTTGACTGTAAATAAGACATTTTACTTGGCACTTTAACTAATTTATCTCATTTTCATTTGGACTTAATTTCTCTGTCATTTGGAAATATCTTTTGATCTTTTCTGTTTAGCTTCCCTTGACTTCAACTCCAAAGCTTTAATTTGAGTTTGTATATTCCAACACCCTCACTCAAGATGGGAATGTATATTAATCATTCCCATCTTGCGGATCAAATGATGGAAACTGAGGGAACCAAGTGGTTTAGTTAGAATGTCTGCCAGCTGATGTTTGGATGGAATGTGAATGATCTTGATCAAACCTTCTTGCAATTTTTCTCGGACCAAATGGCAGTCTAGTTGAATGTTCTTTCTTCGTTCATGTTGGATAGGGTTTGATACAATATCAGAAGCTAGTTTGTTGTCTGTATAAAGTAAAATAGCTTGTGGATGAGGAATTTTTAAGTCAGCTAGCAAGTAGATCAACCATTGTAGTTCACATGTGGTAGAGGCTAGAGCTCTATATTCAGACTCGGCTGAGGATCGGCTAACTGTTGGTTGTTTCTTTGATTTCCATGAGATAAGAGAGTCACCAAGAAACATTGTGAAGCCAATAATGCTCTTTCTGGTGTCAGTACAGCCACCCCAATCACTATCTGAGTAGGCTTTTAGATGAAGAGGGGAATGAGCAGACAGAAAAATACCTTGGCCTAGTGCTTTGATATATCTGAGGACCCTTTGAGCAGCTTGAAGATGATTACTACTAGGATTAGCCATGAACTGGCTTAGTGCTTGTACTGAGTAGGATAGGTCAGGTCTAGTTATAGTTAGGTATAATAATCGAGCCACTAATCTTCTATATTGTGCAGGATCTGACAAAGGAGAAGATGAGTCATTTGCACTCAATTTTAGTGTAGCCATAGGAAATGCCATAGGTTTACAACCTGAAAAACCACTATCTTGCAAGATATCTAAGGCATATTTTCATTGGCACAAAGTTATGCCTTCGGTTGATCGAGCCACTTCTATCCCCAAAAAATACTTTCGTTCTCCCAAGTCTTTGATAGTGAAAGAGTCATGTAAGAAATTTTTGACAGTGACTATATCATCAAGATTATTAGAAGCAAGAATCACATCATCAACATAAATCAAGAGTGCCATTAAGCTATTTGAATTATGCTTGATGAATAGAGAGGAATCAGACTTCCCTTAAATAAAACCAAACTAAAGTAGAGAGGATGATAGCTTGGAAAACCACTGTCTTAAGGCCTGCTTTAGACCATATAGGCTCTTTTTGAGTTTGCAAACTCTTGGATCAGTTGGTGAAGAGTACCTTGGTGGTAGTTGCATATATACCTCTTCATTTAAATCTCCATGGAGAAAAGTATTGTTTACATCAAGTTGATGTAAATGCCAATGCTTAATGGCAGCAATGGATAACAATGTTCTCACTGTTGTCATTTTAGCCACAGGTGAGAATGTGTCAAAATAATCAAGGCCTTCTTGTTGGGTGTAGCCTTTTGCTACTATTCTAGCCTTGTATCTATCAAATCGGCTTTGAATTTAACACGATATACCCACTTACATCCAATTGCAATCATATTTGGAGGTAATATTGCAAGTTCTCATGTTTTATTTAATTCAAGAGCTTTGATCTCATTTAACATGGTTGCTTGCCATTGTGGATAAGAACTGGCTTGTTTGAAAGTCTAAGGTTCAAAAGCAGATGACAAAGCATAAGTAAAAGTTGCATGTCTAGGTGACAGAAATGAGCAAGGGGGTATGGCTTACCAGAAGAAGGAATGCAGCAACTGAAGGATTTTTGAGATGTTGAAGTAGATTGAGTCATATTACCACAATGAAAATGCTACATATATGAAGGGGGATTCCTTATTCTTTCAGATCTTCGAAGGCTTACAATTTCAACATTAATCTGTGAAGTAACAGGTGCTGGAATTTCAGAAGATAGATTTTATGAAGTAATAGGATTAGTTTGTGAAGAAACAAATATTGGAATGGCAGAAGAAGGATTTTGTGAAGTTATAGATTTTGAAACTTCATAAGATTGATTATGTGAAGTAATAGGTTCTGGAATTGCAGAAAGTGGATTTGGTGGAGTAATGAGTACTATGAAGTCATGCATTGGAGGAAAATCAGGAAAGACAAAGGGTGTGTGAGTAGTGTTTGGAATAGAAGGAAAAACATTCTTATGAAATATGACATTTCTGGAAACAAAGATTTTAAGAGTAAGGAGATCAAGCACTTTATATCCCTTGATATTTGGTGGGTAACCAAGAAACAAGCATTTGGAGGCTCTTGGATGAAATTTACTTCAACTGGTATGGATTGTGCTGGCAAAACACAAACAGCCAAAAGCTTTAAGATAGTTATATGCAGGAGATTTGTGAAAAAGGAGAGCATATGGTGTGTTATTATCTAGCACAGATGAGGGGGTTCGATTTATGAGATGTGTGGTTGTCAATACACATTCAGTCCAATATGTTAAGGGTAGTTTAGATTGAAAAAAGATAGCTCTAGCAACATTTAACAAATGCTAATGCTTTCTTTCAACTCTACCATTTTCCTCAGGTGTTTCTACACAAGATAGCTTATGTATTATACCATTTTCTTGATAAAAACAAGGCATATTGAATTCTTGGTCATTGTCTGTTCTAAGTATTTGTATTTGAGTATCAAACTGAGTTTGAGCATATGAAATGAAGTTGGCAAGTAAAACTCAAGTTTCTGATTTAGCTTTCATAAGAAAAAGTCAAGTAAAACATGTATGATCATCCACAACGGTAAGAAAGAATTTATAGCCAGAATGAGAGATAGTGGAGAATGAATCTCAAATATCACAATGTACTAATTGAAAAGTTTTATTAGAATCGTTTTGTGATAAAGGAAATGATAGTTTCTTTTGCTTAGCTAGAGGACAGATCTCACAAACATGTTTGTGAGATATTTTTACAGAATAATCAATAGAACTAATGAGTTTTAGTTTGGCAGAAGATAAATGTCCCAATCGAAAATGCCACATGTTAGGACTAATGGTAGATGTGTTAGCCAATAAAGAGCTATTTGAATCAGGAATTTCCTTCTGTATAGCAGCAGAAAAATTGATGAGGTGGTATAGACCATTTCTGACTTCAGCAAGTCCAATCATCCTCCATTTGCTAAGATCTTGCAATACACATTTAGATTGAAATAAAAACAAAGCAACATAATTTTCTTTAGTCAACCTAGAAGCATAAATGAGATTGACATGAAAAGAGAGAACATAGATAGCATTGTGTAAAATTATATCAGGGGAGACTTTAACAGTTCCAGTAAAATTGATAGGAACTGAGTGATCATTTGGTAAATGGATTGAAGAGGGTTTGGTTGGGATTTTTATAGATGTGAACAGATGAGGAGAACAGATCATGTGATATGTTGCTCTAGTGTCTAATATCCAAGGAGAGATATGATTTAAAGAGGTATTAGCTAAACAAAGAATGGGGTTATTACCTAATGTAGAGGCAATGTTAATTGCAGGATTGAGATTGATAGGAGAAGTGGATAGGCTATTTGCAAGAGTAATCAAATTCTATATTTGCTCTTGAGAAAAGAACATAGTTGGGTTGTTTAAATTTTTCTCCATAGAAGATGCAATGTTTGCATTGGGCAATCGTGTAGAATTAATTCTCTTTTCTCGAGGACCTTTCCATCCTGGTGGATAGCCTATAAGCTGGAAACACTTATCTACAAGGCTTCCAAAGAATCCACAATGGGAACAAATGATATCTGATTTGCCTCTGACTTTGCTGAACTTAACAGCATTTGAAGAAGTTTGTGTGGATGGTTTTGCAGCAGCCATAGCATGAGAATCAAGGGGAATATGTACTGCATTAGTTAAGGAATGTTGGCTCTTTTCTTGTACCAATAAAGAGAAAACCTTGCACATTGATGGTAATAAAGAAAGAAGCAATAGTTGGCTTCGAACTGCTGAAAAAGAATCATGTAGACCAATCAAGAATTCCATGATATAGTCAGCTTGTTGTTGATCAACAAGGTTCTTCAATACTGCACAAGTACATTTTTTCAAAAATCCACAATTACAAGTTGGAAGGGGACGACAACTAATATATTCATCCCATAGTGCTTTGAAAACACCAAAATAATCAGTAATTGAATTCGAGCCCTGAGAAATAGAACTTAAGGATTTTTTCAAGGCAAATACTCTTAGACCATCACTACGCAGGTATCGAATCTTTAATTCATTCCAGATGTCAGCAGCATTGTTGAAATAAAGAAGACTACCTCGAATCTCCTTTGCAATGGAATTCATTAGCCAAGAAAGCACAATATTGTTTGCCCGTAACCAAGCAGTCTTAAGTCGAGCATTGGTAGAACTAGGTTGAGGCAAACTCCCATCGATAAATGCAACTTTGTTCTTAACTGTAAGAGCAATTGTGATGGACCGACTCCAAGCCACATAGTTGTCACCAGAAAAAATTTCAGATACAAGAAGAGCTCCAGGATTATCAGATGGATGCAAGTAGTAGTAACTTGAGGAATCATCTGATGGATTCCCCAAAGGAGGAGAAGAATCCTTAGAAGAAGTATTAGAGGATTCTGCCATAGAAGCAGAAGAAAGAAAGTAAGAATTGTGTAGAAAGAAAATCAAGAAGGCAGCAGAATGTTTATGGACAATGATACCATGTAAAATTCTGTAACTTGAAGAATGAGGAACAGAGAACTTGAAATGTAAAAGAAGAATTGAGATCAAATTCAATGTGAATTTCTCATTAACTGGAATTGAATGAATATTACATTCACATCATTTCTATTTATAGATACATATGCTAACTAACTTGACTGTACAAAAGACATTTTACTTGGCACTTTAACTAATTTATCTCATTTTCATTTGAACTTAATTTCTCTGTCATTTGAAAATATCTTTTGATCTTTTCTGTTTAGCTTCCCTTGACTTCAACTCCAAAGCTTCAATTTGAATTTGTATATTCCAACACCTCTCGTCATTGCCTCGGCCACGATCTAGGTATATATATATATATATATATCTCTCTCTTGCTGTGGGTAGTGGGTGGGGCTAATCCACTCCTCGTCATCTGGACTGGGGTGGGGCCTCCCACCTGGGAGGTGCGGGTAGCTACCCTATGAACAACCTTATCTTTTAGACATCTAGACGATGTCATTAATTTGGACTTGCTGACAAAAAAAATTGCTTATTCCGATCTTCAATCGGACTGTGTCAGAATTATAGGCCTATTTGCTCGGGGTTTAGCTATTCCTGGAATTTTTGTTGGTGAAAGATCATGTGCATCCATAAATTTCCTAAATACAGAGTTGGAAGCAGTGAAGAGCAAATCCAGCTTGGATCTCTTAATTTGCAACCAAAGTCTCGCAACCGATCAGGTCTCGAGTCGGATATTTCCATGGACATGATTAATATTCTTAAACAAAACATTCCCGCAGGAATCGTACTTCACGTTTACTTCATTAATCAAAATGATAGTTGCAAGAAACTCGATGATCAAGATCAGAACATTCATAAAATATTTTTATTAAAAAAGAAAAAAAAAAAAAAGAACAATCATAACATGATATTATCTTTTTGGTAAATCCGTTCACCTAAAAATGAGTAGTACTACCAGAAAGTGAATACTGATTAGAACAGTTATTCAACAGAATCTCAAACCTGCCATGATCTGATATGTGTCGGTGCAGAATTCCTTTAGACGGTAGATAAAACTGAGAACAAGTTAAAAATCAAAAAACGACAATTATTATTAATTAATGTACCTTACGGTCAACAAATTAATGCTGAACGGCCCTGTCAAAACAACAACAATTTTCCACAAGGAAAGCTCCCATTATTTAGGTCGTCCATCAAATCCTTTGGTACCAAATAAATCCACTTTAATAATGAATTATTATATGCTCGATCATACTATATATATACTAGCTAATTAATTGGGAATTAAGCCTGCATGGATCACGTACGTATAACGTACCTTGTTGAGGAAATAATGGGTGAAAATGAAATTTGATGAAAATATTTGAATTATTTGCCCAATATAAATAAGTTTTGGGGGTAATATTTAGGCTGCGTTTATAAGTTGAACCGAGTTTAGTTGAATTGAGTTTTTTTATGAATAGTAATAAATTGAGTAGTGAGGAAATTATGTGAGGCCATCTAAGTGTGTTTAGATGTTAATATGAGTTTAGTACTTTTTATAAAAAATTAAAAAAAGGTTGTGGGTCTCACATATAAAGATGTTTTAAGTTAAAAAGGTTATGGGTCCAAGAAAGTTTTGAATTGGGATAAATTTATTAATTTGAGAGTTGAGTATTTAGATGTTAGACTCAACTTAAAATTAAATTAAACTCAGCTGAGTTTGGGAATTAAAAGCAGCCTTAGTATTTTGAAAATTAAGGCAGGTTTGGGGCATAAAATAAAACACAAAATTCTCATATCATCATTACACCTTTTTCAAATCTCCATACAAAATATAATAAACAATTCAATTTTTTCAAATCCCAATACACATTTTTCAATTCCCAAAACAATAATAATATTAAAACTTAATATTTTAAACTTCAAAACAAAACACAAAATTCTCATCTCACCCTCCAAACCTACCCTTAGTTATATGACGTCATTAACAATAATAATAAAAAAATTATTACAGTTGTTCTAATTTACGAGTTTTAATATTCTGAAATATTTCATAATTGTTTATTCAATAATATTAATACCACACTAATGGATACCCAAGATATTATTTTTTAATTGTTCGTTTTTAATTGTGGCAATGAATCATGCATGAATCGGTTTGGACGACGTTTTGCCGGAAATCATTTTCTTTCAACATATTATAAATAGAACTACTTTGAAGTAAATATTTATTAATATTATCAATTTTATTTAAATTATTTTTAGGAGATGGTCAATATAATTCATTTACAATAAAAAAATATTCTCATCATTAGCCAAACATTTTTTTAGCAGATGCAAGCTAGCTAGATAGTATTATAAAATCATGAATTATCATAAATGATTGATCCAGAATCTTTTAAGTGGGTGTTGTAGCCTATATAACACATTTTATAATTGCTAAAAACAAAAAACACATTTTAAAATTTATAAAAACGTGAGACATTAATTAATATAATTTGGGTGCATGAATTGCAGTTACCAATTAATGACTATTTTGTTGCATCGATCAGTATAAAAACATATTTAAATATTTTTAAAAAATAAAAAAAAATACATCAATACATAACTAAAAGTCATTTCCTTAATCATTAAGTAGAAAAAAATTAAAAAGAAAAACAAGAGAAAAACAAGATTAAATACATGAGTGATCAAAAGTGAGGGGGTAAACTCAGGCGGCATATTAACATTTTTCTTTTTGGAAAACCGATTAGGAGGGTTATATATATGTCTACACAATTTTTGGAAAACTATCTTTTAGACATTTATTTTTATTATTTTATTTATAACAATGACCTCCTCAAAAAACTGATCTTATAACTAGCTTGACCTCTCAAACTTTAATGATCTCTAATTCGATCTCAATAATCTAGTATATTTTTGTATAAAGTGTTTTGGAGACTAATTTAAACCAATTTGTTGACACATATATATATTGATAAAATAGATCTAACGGATTCCATAAATCCAAATCAGTTTATGGGTTTACTTTGTATAATCTATTTATGTCTATAGTAGTTCTTATATATATAATATAAAAGCTGCCTTTTATATATTTAATGATATTTTACTTGTTTTTAAGTTGATATATAAGTGATGATAAATTATTGTATTATTTTTTAAATTTCATATATATATATATATTGATAACTTCAAAATGACATATGATCACATGCATGCAATAATATCTTAGATTCATGAGTAAGGAAGATAATAAATAATATCTTATATCTTTAAGAAGGAAGAAATTCTTGATCGTTGTAATAGATATTATATGATTCGAATATTTTTTCTACGAATTAAATAGGCAAAGATGTGAATTGAACTATATATTCTTGTATCGAAAAAGATGGTATCTGCATTAATGATATTAATGCCTGGCTACTAAAAATATGGAGTTAATCTGAGTTGTGCCATCTATGCTGAAATAGCTTGACGATCGAAGAGGTTAGGAATTAATTAATTAAAGGGAGAAATTGTATAAATTAAAAGCTGAATGATCATGATCATGAGATCAATAAGATCTTATATATTTTTTCCTAGTCGATAGAACGTACAAGTCCGGGAAAGAATAACTTTATTTTATCATATCATGCACGTGAAAAAAAGGCATTAGTTGACCACGATCATATAAAGTAGAACAACCAAAAAAAACACTAGCTCGGAAAACAACGAATAAAATCTGTAAAAGTTGAAACTTTATATGAATTTTCTCCAGCAGGATCAGTGAGTAGGGACAAAATGCAACTTGACCAAAGAAGAAAGAGAGTGATCTGTATTCACTAAAAAACAGAGACTCGAGTACAGCTAGCTTACACGTTGGCTTAAATCACTGGTCAGTGCGTTGAAAGAAAGAAAATAGAAACCAAGTATACGGGTTCACGCAAGAAAAAGCTTACATGCATTGCAGAAAGAGAGGAAGAAGATCTCAGTGATCATATACACTATCTATGCAGGACATCAACAAATCTCTCTCGTGGACTTGGACTCCAAAAAAGAGAAAGTCTTTTAATTTCATACTCCCATAAACCGACTATTTTGATTTTGATTGATTGACTGACTGATGGATTGTTTTTGCGAAGAAATTTCAAAAAAGTATACTGACCATGCATGCATATGTATATATACATACACACATAAGTATATTGTCATAGACTAGGCTTTTATGGCTAGTAAAATATATTTCTGGGAGCTGCCAGTGATAGGGTTTCGAAAAACACGTTTTCCATGGCGTTTTCTTCTTATTTATTGCAGTACATGTACTATTTTCCATTGCATACCATATAATATACAGACACTGCATGCATACATATGGGAAAAATCTTCTAACTATTGTTGCAGGTTGCTTAATCGATCATGAGTGTATGTATATATATATATAGTATTTGGTCCAAATTAATGAAAGCAGTTCATGAAGAGTTGATGGAATCAACAGTACTGGAGTACTAAATTTTAATGCTTTGGAGCTAGCTAGGTTATGAAAGATGCAAAGAGTTGCAAGCTCCTAGAGCTAGCTAGCAGCTTGAACAGTATTAATGGTTGAGAATGGACGCATGCTCATCTAATAATAATTAGAAAGTTATATAGAACCATATAGCAAATGGACATAAATGCAGATCTCCGTATATGCTTGCAATTCCCAGGTTCGATCCAAAGAAGGTGATCTAACCCCATAAATGCACCCATTTATGATTTCAAGTTTGGAGAAATTTTTAGAATACTTTGTCACTTAGACAAAACTCCGTTTGGATGTTAAAAGATTGGTTGGTTTGGGATACAAAATAAAATATAAAATTCTCATCTCATCTCATGATATCATTATATATTTTTCAAATTATCATAAAAATTTAATAAACAATTCAACTTTTTCAAATCTCAATTTAATTTTTTTAAATCTTAAAATAATAATAATATTAAAATATAATATTTTAAACTTTTAAATAAAATACAAAATTAAGAGTCTAATTTTAATCAATCTAGCATTCAAATATTTAATTTTCAAATCACTAATTTTCAATCTAACATCAATCTAACACCCACCGCTAGTTTATAGGGTTTTTTTTTTTATATATGTATTTTTTAACATTTTAAAATATTTTTTAAAAAATAAAAAAATCATAATATTATTAAAAAATATATTTTTAATTATTAAATAAAAAAAATAAAAAATTAGGAGCGGGGCTACCACAGCGGGACATATACCATTTCCGCTTCAACTAAGCTAACATCCAAACGTGACTGACATTCTTGTTGTGAAGAACGCTTTTTACTGAATAGTAGAACTGTAGAAGATGACTAACGATGAAGAACACAGGGCCTAGATCTCTAGCTATCCTATTCGCTCGATCAAATCTTGTTGTAGGTTCCCCATAGTACAGACAGCATCAAAGCACGAGTTAGACAAGTAGGGTCGTTTTGTCAAACTCAAAGATATATAACTTTCTGGCTACTGCTCATCATCGTGCTGAACAAGCTGTACTTACGTACGTTGCAGCCTCCATAGTTAGAGAGCTTTTATGACATTTGAAGTAGCTCATTCTTCTTTCCTCAAGGACCCCAGCTCATGTACGTTTTTCCGTTTTCTTGCCTTGAGCCTTATGTCCTGTCTTATCATTTTTTTTTATGGTGCTTGGTGAGCTAATGCTGTAATTTTATATTAATCCACTTGTGCAAATGTTAATTAGGTCGTATATATGAACTGGGTATTTTTCAAACCTAAATTGGATTGCATTAATGTGGTTACACCTCATGCTCATGGTATAGTGACGTACGGTGGTTGTGACAATCGTCAGATCTGGCTACCCATGCGGTGGCTGAGACCTTGGCCACCATGAGATGGTCTTCCCCACATACCTCCATGTGTTTTTCATGTGAATAATTGTCATGCATGTATTTTCGATTAGAAAAATGTTAGATATAATTTTTAAATGCACAAGTTTTTTTAGTCATTTTATAAAAAAAAAAAAATTAATGTGAAAAACCCTTTTTCTTTTTTTTTTTCTTGGTAGAGCTCACGTTTTTACGTGCAAAAGACTTGCACAAATCTTTTGCATTTGAGACTTGTACTTAACAATTACTTTTTTAGGTTGTGTTTGAATGTTGAAGTGAATTGAATTGAGTTGAGTTGAGATGATAAAATATTATTAGAATATTATTTTTTAATATTATTATTATTTTGAGATTTGAAAAAGTTGAATTGTTTATTATATTTTATGTTGAAATTTAAAAAAGTTATAATGATGAATTGAGATGAATTAAGAGGAGTTAGGTAACCAAACGAAGCCAGGATACGTTTAGATAGTGAGAAGTGTTGAGAATGTTTGTGAATAGTAGTGAAAAATTAATGAAAAATTAATAATAAAATATTGAATAATAGTAAAAAATATGTGAAAAGTAATGAATAGTAAAAAATTAAGTAAAAAGTAATAATAAATAGGTGAAAAGTAATGAATAGTACTCTCACTTAAAAAAATAGGTGAAAAGTAATTATATCTAACATTTAAAAAATAGGTGAAAAGTAATGAATAGTACTCTCACTTGCCAAACATAGCTTAAAGTTAATTAGGATGGAATGAAGTTTTAATTAAAGGGTTTAATTATTAACAGATTTTTATTGTTCATGTTGTTGATTTATTTATTTATTATTTTTACATTAAACAAAAAATACAAGTATTCTCGGAAATTATTTAGAAAGTGAGATGATATATATATATATATATTTGGTTTAAAAAGCACTGAATGAATAAAATTAAAAATATTAAAATTTTAGTACGTACGTAGGGATATGTTTGCAGTACGTGACAGCCATCAAAATGACATCATAATCAATTTGGCTGTGTAGTAGATGTGATATTGTTGGATGCTGGTAGGCTTAATTAATTAATCCCCGTAAAGATTTCCAGAATCTTAGAATGGTCCACGTGATTTTAGGGCTAGCAGCCTTCCAGCTCCCAGCTTATGATCTCTGAGTAGTTCTTCACATATACGCTAGCTGAAGAAATATGACATTAATATATATATATATATATATGCATAAGATCAACTAAATTTACATGTAATAGTACCATTATTTCACCTGCAGATAATATAATTACTAAGCTAATATATAAAAGCTTGAAATTCCCTCAACCATCATGACTTCCAGTACTAATCCTATAACTAAACAAGCTTAATCTGTCCAAGTTCATACCATGTCCTGCAGGCATGGTGGAAAACCCAACACTTCCTTTATAATTTTACCACAGCTTTCTGGTGAGATATAGTTTTCATCAAAGTCCATTTTGGTCGCTAGCTTAATTATATATATATATATATATATGGATGCAATTCATATATATATATATATATATGCCATTAATTTTGTCTTTTAGTGAACTGTTTAATTTGATTATTGTCGACCATTCTCGAAAGTTCACTATTATTAATGACGACTTTTGAATCTAAAAAACTAATTTGTAATTTGTAATCTTATTTATTAACATATATATCAAATGCATTAATTCACATAGAAAAACACTTATGCTTTTAACTTTTTTTTTTTTTTTTAATAATAATTGTACGTATCACACAATAGATCCTAATGTACATATGTACGCGATATTTACATATATATGATCACCACCGTACCTGCATACAAGTAATATATAATTCTTGAAACATTTGTATGGATAATTAATATACCTTTTCATTTTGATTTACATTTATATATTCCAATTAATTAAATATATATATATATATATGGCACGACCGACATTAATTTTATACTTTATATGGCATGACGACCGACATTAATTTTATACTTTTGGTTAGGTAGAGGACCTAACTATCAGTACTATTTTGTTTCAAAAAAAAAACTATCACTATTTGGGCATGTGGGACTATGGAAGTTTCCTGATCGTTAGAATATGAATTACTTGGTTTTTTTTTTTTAAGGCAGGTTACATATGGATTAGACATGATGATCAATATGCATGCATGGGGCTTATTATAATGACATGTATATATGACTTGATTAATTAATATTCTCAATTTTTACATAATATTTAGAATATTAATAGAATATGGACAAATGTAATTAATTAGCATGCATTTATATGGTGGGGGGTCTTGCTATCCGACAACTCCCCCCCTACCCACGAGATCTTTAGGTCAAAGATCGTACGTTGAATCTGCAGTTTAATAATTTATAATTTACTCTAATGATCCATGTTGATGTGGTGTTTTGCGATCTAGACAACTTCATTCTGTTGAGTTGGAGACCTGGTTCCCGTTGAGATAGAGAATAGAGGGCTCGGAAGCCATTGTACCTCCAATGTTTAAGTTAGTGATTGGATGAGGGAGAAAGAGAAAAATATTTAGTCAAGAAGAATGAGAGCTGAAGTATTCAAGAGTATTTATACCTGGCCGAGGTGATTCCCGAGGTGGAGATAGTGGGTGTGAGGCTTGATCCGTATAGGAGTCAGGTGTCCCTACCAACTCCTTGCTGGCCTGCAGACTTGTCAGGTCTGATTGTGGCTTTCACTAACATCCTAGCAGAAGACGGCGTGGCTCCTGTCATAGCGTGTCCATCCCCATTTCATTAAATGCAGCATGGTTCTGGTCAGACACGTCCATCATTCTGCACTGTCTAGACACCTGGGTTCAGGGACAGGGAATGTCCCTGACTGTTTGCTAGTTGTGGTGTCACACTACTGTCCTACCGTACCTTCCATCCTTTTGTTAGGGTGTTCTGCCCGATCGCTTCTCTTCTTGAATCAACTCGACTCATTTCAAACCTTATCCTTAGACCCAGGCCCGAGCCTATTCCACGAACTCGGCCTTGGATTACTCCCCTCACAATCCCAATTCACAATCGTCATGCATCTTTGTAAACTTATTTCTCCATAAGTACTGATCGTTCATAATAATATCTTGCTTTGAGTTCTCTACAACATTTTGCAAACAAAAATTATAGGGAAAAAAGATCGATCGTCATAAATAGTTATAGCTAATACTCTAGTTTATTTCTGGCGTACTGTGTACTGCGGGGCATGACAAATTGTTTTCTTGCTATATTTTTCTAAATGCATGCAAAATGTGGATAATTTATAATATTACAGGATATTACGAGGTAGTACTACTTCTTTTACTTGTCTTTGAAGTTTGAAATTAAGGCAAATATTACCGCCTAGCTATTATATGTATATATATATATATTATTTTAGTACTAGCTAATAATTAATTAATCCCCGCATTGACGGTTTAATTCACATGTTCATGCTATACATATATGTTCCATAATAGTAAAAATTCAAAATATAAATTTAATTTTCTAGCTCCTTTTTTTTTTCCTTGGAAACATATATCATATATAATTGTTGATCTGTTAGGCTTAAGCAATATCATATATTTAATCATCATATAATTAGATGATGTAATAAGTTTAGTTTGTCAATTACAAATAATTAAATATTATATTTTTTCTAGACAAAATGGGCTGGGAAATATTTGAAATTCAAAGCCAAATTGACATCCACGCACGAATGTACCATGCATGCATGCATGTAAGCCTTGGATCATAAGCACAAAGAAGATCATAAGCACAAAGAAGATCTACAAGGAAGAAAAATGATATTGTTTGATGTCCAATGAATCTCTGATCAGCGCGCCTTGTTTCATATAAGAATTCGATCACCCAATCTATCCAAAAAGAAAATCTCAAAGATCCTTTTGATGATTACCTAATGTTGACCACTTTCCTCTGCCTGGAGTGGGAAGCGACCCATTTTCTAATTTTAAACAACGCCTTGGTTAGATTCCAAATGACCAAACTTGACTAATCTTGACCTTGAGATGATGATCCAACGGCCTATATTAGAAGTTGTGGTCCTTGGGAGGCCCACAAGAATGAAGACTTCTGTGGGTGGCTTTGAATCTTCATCAACACGATCACGACCCGATTCATAAAAACACAAAAAGAAAAAGGTAGTAAAAATGTTAATTCTTAATCCCATCACAGGTGCAATATTTCGTGTCGACACAGGGAAATAATGAAGGAAAGCGAGAAAATTAGAAAAACAATGAATCAATCCAAGGTCTCTCTGTCCTTGCGTATCTTTGAATAAGCATACCAGTCAGGCCACGACGTCGTGTTCTCTGCAAACACCAAAGATTTTCCTCCCTGCAAGTAGATTTCCATGCATCCTGATTCTCATGCAACTTTCCTCTCTCTCTCTCTCTCTCTCTCTCATGTATATATTCTACCAAGCTTTGCCTCTTCTTCCACTATCCCCACAAACACCAACAATTCCTCCCTCACTAGTTTCCTTTCTCTCTGTCAAAAATGGCAGACAGTGTTCCAATTGCAACATACGTTATGGTCATATTTTTTATATATGTAAGCCATTTTATGTCCACCTCAGGAAAGCCAAAGTCATGGACAAATTTGTTATCACCCAAGCTTCAAAATATCCATCTTGCAGATAGGCTGAGTGATGATCCTATTGCCATTAAATTAGCCTCAACCGACTTCGGAAATATTGTTAAAGAGATCCCAGCTGCAGTTCTTTATCCATCTTCCAACAATGATATTGCAAGCTTAATCAAATTTTCACACAGTAGTTCTCCTCCATTTCAGATAGCTGCAAGAGGCCAAGGCCATTCCATCAGTGGACAAGCAATGGCTCGAGATGGGGTTGTGGTGAACATGAAATCCTTGAGAAACCATAGAAATGGGAATGGAGTTAAGGTGTCATCTGCAGCATCATCGTCAATGGGTTGGTATGCAGATGTTGGGGGAGAGCAGCTTTGGGCAGATGTATTGAATGCCACACTAGAACATGGATTTGCACCGGTATCTTGGACAGACTATTTGTACCTAACAGTTGGGGGGACACTTTCCAATGCGGGGATTAGTGGACAAACCTTCCGGTACGGTCCTCAGATTAGCAATGTCTATGAAATGGATGTCATCACTGGTATGAATTTCTTCACCATATTCACCTTTTTTCTTTTCTTTTCTTTTTTCAAAAAAAAATAATGTTTTATGTCTAATATACTTGTTAAAAATAAATATTTAACTTATTAATATTTAAATAGAGAAATTATATTTGCAGTCGTGAATACGCAGGTGCCGTGCAGTTGTTTTGAAAAAAGTGAATAAATATGAGAGATCCACATGAAAAGAAATTAATTTTTTAATAATAGACTCCACACTTTTTCAAAACGACTATACGGCACTTGCGCACTCCACGACTGTATGTAGTATTACTCATTTAAGAATAACTTTATTTCAAACCTTTTAATTTATACTACCCACCATCCATCCGCATGACGTATCGTGTGGTGTGTGGTATTATGGTTAATATGAAAAGTCTTTACATCATGGTTATAAAGACGACTAGTAGTATTACTCTTACGAAATCCCCTTTCGCTGATATATACTTATTGTTCATGCAAAATTATATTTAGCTGTATGCTGCATACAGCCATATTATTAATTAGGGTTTACTTATGAGGTTTTTGGCTTGCTTTTGTTTGATTAAGGGAAAGGAGATTTCGTAACTTGTTCCCCAGAAAAGAATACGGAGCTCTTTTATGCGGTTCTTGGAGGTTTAGGGCAGTTTGGGATTATTGTCAGAGCGAGAATTCCCCTAGAGCCAGCACCAAAGAGGGTATGTACAAAATAGATAGATCGACTACCTAGATTTGCCTTATATATCGTTCTGATCACTTTCCAGCCTAATGTCGATTTCATGCATGACATGTTCCTTAACTCGGTAATATCTGATATTTATGTTACAACTATGATGATGATGTCTGAAAAAAATCACCTACCAACTATCCGTACACGTACACCTGATTTTTTACAAACCATCAAGAACATATATATATATATATATATATAGGATTGATGATCAATTAATAATTGATTATATCCAAGTACTTCTGATTGCACATCAGAAAATTAAAAAGCTTAAAGCCATCTCAACATTTTAAATAAATAGGATAAAGTGCGGAGTCTGGTTTGAATCAAATTTCTGTTTCAATGCCATTATCATAAGAAAAATTAGAATTTATGACAGATTATTTAGGATGATAATGATCACTATTTACAATGAAAATAGACTTATTTTAATAAAAAATAATAATTTTTGTAATAAATAATTGGTTATAGATAAATAATTTTCTTGTAATGTATATTTATAAATCACATGTTCCAAATTAATCTTAACTCGATTGGAAGGAGTAAATTTAATTATTTTAATTATATTCTAATACAAATTACAAGATCTCTCGTTGTTCAATGCGTGATTTGTACGTGGTGAATTTGTTTGCAGGTCAAATGGGTTCGAATGCTTTACAATGATTTCTCTGCATTTACAAGAGACCAAGAGCATTTGATCTCGATCAATGGAAGGCAACAAAAGAACGCAGTCGATTATTTGGAAGGTTCACTTCTCATGAGCGAAGGTCCTCATCCAAATAATTGGAGATCATCCTTTTTTTCACTATCGGATCACTCCAAAATCATTTCCTTGCTAACCAAATACGGCATCCTTTACTGTCTTGAAGTAGTCAAATTTTATGATGATCACACTCTTGCCTCCATGGAAATGGTAAATATATCACGTAATGATCATCAAAACTAGCCTGCATACCTTATAAAAAGTTACCTTCGATCAAGAAGATAGAGGTGATGGAATTTTTTTTTTTTTCCCTTGAAATATATATAGGAAGTCCAAGTTTTGTTGGAAGAATTGAGCTTCATCCCAGGACTTGTGTATGAGAAAGACGTCTTGTACGTGGATTTTCTGAATAGAGTTCGAAGTGGAGAGATAAAGCTGCAGTCACAAGGACTATGGGATGTTCCTCATCCGTGGTTAAATCTCTTCGTGCCGAAGTCGCGTATCTCAGATTTCAATTACGGAGTTTTCAACGACATTATTCTTAAACGTAACATTACCACAGGACCTATCCTTGTTTATCCCATGAATCGGAGCAAGTAAGTTTGTTTTTTGAAGGAAAAAGATACACTTTGCACCTTAATCGTCAGACAACGTACGGTTGAGATTATAGAATGATAGACAATGTACGTAGCACAATCCTAATCGTCAGATCTTACTGAACGGTGCAAAGAGTCTTTTTTGTCTTTTTGTTTTTAGTTTAATTGGAGTGTACGTTATGCATGTAAAAAATCTTTCATAGCTTAAGACAAAAGCAGATATTTTTTTTTATTTTTTATTTTTTTAAAAAATAATATTACATATAATTATAAAATATATAAACGTCCCATAATTTATTATTAAAAAAATAACTTTTTTATATAAATTTTATTTTTATTTTTTTATTATTTTTTAAATATTACTTAATACTTATACCGTTCACCACATGCATGTGCGCGTAGGTAAGGCTCACATTTCGAAACATGCATTAAATTGTTGCAACCTATATTATTACAGGTGGGATGATAGGATGTCTGCAATTATACCCGATGAAGAAGTTTTCTACACCATCGGATTTTTGCATTCAAGTGGGTTTGACGACTGGGGAGCCATCGACGTACAGAACAAAGCCATCCTGCAGTTTTGCTATGACTCGGGTATTGAGGTTAAGCAGTATCTTCCCAATTACAAGACGAGAGAAGAATGGAAATACCATTTTGGTATCAAATGGAGGACATTTCAAGAGAGAAAGAATCAGTTTGATCCCAAAATCATACTATCTCCAGGACACAGGATTTTCACTAACGATTAAATCAAGAGCGCCCGTGTTATACAGAAACTCTACATGACTCTGTATACTATTTAAAAATTTTACTCTTTTAGATGCAAAAATATTAAGGTTGTCCTTTGATGATCTCTTTTGTAGCACCATTTTTAGATTTGTAGTATTTTTCCAGATTAACTGTATTTGCGTTAATTTTTGCTTATTGCAGGGCTTTTGTATTTGCATTACTGTTCGATCGGTATTGTGCTTGGAGATTTAATATAAAAACTGTAATATATATAATTGATAAGGTGCGTGGATGACTATATGTTTATAAACATGTATACTTTACTCAGCTTGCCTTTAAGTTGCTTCTTTTTATTTTTATTTTTTGTGTGCGCGCGCGCAACATATATAAATATTTTGATGGTCCAAGTTTTTTGAGTTTAATGGGCCTGAAAACCTTCTTTGACTACTACGTACCTATGTAATGATCATTTAAGCTAAATTTTGTCGGTCGGCCACAAATCGTGTGTCATTTTCTAGCCTTTTTGTTTTTGTTTTTTTTGTCCATTTCTAGCTTTTATTATTATTATTTTTCTAAGCAAGATTCATTCATAAATAACATAAAGTTCTGCAATACGGTAAAATCTAGAGGAATTATAGAAATGAGAAAGGGGGTTCTTTTCCACTATGAAAGCTTAAAAGACATCGAGGAATAGCAATAAAGGGTATGATTCCATAAAGATGATTGGATGCAGCCCATTATGCAATACTATGCGCACATCGATTTTTTTATCAATGAATTTTCACCATTTGCCAGTCTTCAAATCTGCTCAGTAGATGTTTTATGTCTCTGATGATGGATTGCATTTTCCAGTTTGAAGGTTGCTTTGCATTGTTTGTTGCTTCCACCACCTATTTGGAATCTCCTTGAATATAAATATTTTCTAGTCCTTTATCATGAGCTTCTTGAATTGCTAGGAGGGCTGTTGTGGCTTCTCCTACATTTGGATTGGTGTTGTGTAGGAAAGTTGTGTTAACAAAGATAGGTGATCTATCTTCATTTTGACATATTGCTGCTGCGACACTACCATGGTTTTCTAACTGCAACATCAAAGGATAACAAATGGAAACCTTCTGGAAGATGTCTATGCAGAGATAAAGCCTTTTCATGTTGCTGTTTCAAAGTCCAAGCTTGGATGTGCTCTTTATAAGAGTTGGAAACTTTCTAAATGTATTGATCAATGGTAGGGGAAAGAGAACTGTGAATGACCTGGTTCCTGGTGAACCAGAGGATATCCATGGCTAAGATGGCAAAGAGCTAAAATTCTTGAACTTCATTTAGAGGGAGGGCAATCTCTATTTCTGGGTTAAGGATGATTTTGATCTAACTAGAGATTGGGGGGGAAGTCACGAATGTTTTCGTCAGAAAGGATCACGTTAGTCTTCGACTCTTCCTGATGGGCTCGCACCCAGGCCGCGACCAACTCATACCAAGCCTCTTCTCTCCGGTTGAGGGTAAGCTTCAGACTCTCGATTGATGGAGGATACCCCCAACATGCCTGAATAGAGAACTCTTTGTGGGCAACCTCCCCTTCAGGATATTCCTAGTTCGGCCCGGACACAAAGAAGAATTTACGAGACCATTCTTTTATACTCGAGTGACGCTGCGAAGCTATCTTTCAGCTAGGGGACCGAGCTTGAAAACAGACAATGTTGCCCAAACGGTAGACGAGCCAATATGCACAAAAGAACTCCCGCGGCGTCAAGTCTATGTACTCTTCAGGGGTTTTGCTTACTACCATCTGATAGATGATACAACTAGAAATCAGGAACCGCCACGCGTTGGGATGAAGCTGCGATGGGGCCAGTCCAAGATAATTAAAAACTTCTCAAACTAGGAGGCAGAACAGAAGGTGAAGATCGTTGGCGAACATTAACTGAAAGGGAGCCACCCTCGTTGCGGTGCCGTCAGGGTTCACGGCATGCTTGCTCCAAGGCATCTACAGAACCACGGAAGGGGGAATCTTATACTTGGAGCGAAATGCCCTAAGGTCAGCACTGGTGACAGAGGAAACCCAGTGTTTCAAGTGCAGAGGAGTGACGTTGGTGGGAGCCATCGTAACAGTAGGAAACAATGGGAGAGTGGTGAACGAAGAAAGGGGGAAGAAAGCAGATCACGACAGATGAAGGAAGAACTGTTGTGGTTGGGAAACGGAAAAGAGAGAGAATTCTAAAAGAAAGTGGAGGAGGAAGAACGATTGAGAAAATGGGAGATGTCGAGGAAGAAGAAGTGAAGGAGGAAGAAGAAAGGAAGGGGATACGCATTAAATAGGGGAGGAAGCTGTAAGGGGAGGCTCGGGAAGCGAAGCGACGCCAAGGGAAGTGACGTCAGCAAACACCATGCGGCACCAGAAACCGAAACGACGGCACGCGTAGCAACCGTCAAGACAGAGGAGTGGATGACACGTACCAATAAGGTACCAGAGTGTCGAAAGAATAGTCAGCACATCCCATCGATCTTCGAGAAATGGGAATCGAACTGGCAGAACTAAAGAAGGGGGTCATGAGAAACTTGAAGCAATGAAAACCAAGCGGGCGGAGCTGTAATGGTGGAGCTTCGAATTCCCACCTCGTGACCGAGATAGGAATTCGCGGGGTACTGTGAGGTAAGACCCAACCCAGAAGGGCCCGAACCCAGGAAGGCCAAACCATGGAACCCGGGCCGAAAGGACGAAGCTAGAGATCCTGGGCCATAGAATCAAATATCGAGCATACAGCCCACCCCAAAAGGGTCCTGGTTCAAGAAGGCCACGATACGAAACTCCAGGCCCGAGAGAGGAAGTTGAAGACCCGGGGTGAGAGGATCGGGTAATGAGTGCAAACCAACTTAGGATGGCCAACCAACACCAAGCCTAGAGGAATCAAAGAGAACGTCCTGGGGCTTGGCAAAGGGCCAAACCCTATCATCGGGTGGGATGCCTCATTGTGTGTGGATTGCAGCACGTGCCTAGTCGAGGATTCACTAGACCCTAGGCACGCCACAATCAATGACTGTGTTAGGGGATCTAGCATGCAACGGTATGTTCCATGTACGAAGGACTGCTCGCCCACGATTTGACACATTGGCATAGTAGGGAGGTGGTGGCAGGACAGAGCTAGCCCGACTGACATGGCAAGATCTCCCGCTAGGCCGAGGATTGACACACTGGGGCGACAGGAAAATGAGTGGTGGCAGGTCTGACGCTTGACACACCATGATCTCCCTCAACCGCGGAATCTGATTCAGGTATAAATAAGGGAGAACCCTCCTACAGGGGGACTCTCTCACGATCTACTAGACAATCCTTACTCTCATTCTGCATTTCTTTTTTTCCTCCATAACCTACTAACTTAGGCATCAGAGTGACTCTGAAAGTCACCGGAGCCTCTTTTTCCTCTTAGCTGTAGGCGACGTAAAGCTTGGACTTTGCGGAACTACTCGAGCAGCAAAATACGACATTAACAGAGCCAATCCTCCCCTAGCCCCAAACGGAGAGAAAAAAAAAACCCCACAAGTCAAAAGAGGGACGTACAAATCATTAGATGTAGACCATAATTTTTTTTAAGTACTGATATGGTATGTTCAATGAAATCAAGGGCTCAAACCGACGGGGGTGGGGGCTTTCACGACCTATCTAAAATAAATTTCTCCAGTAGATTAATAATAAATAAGTGCAATAGGATTTCACAAGCCACATTATTAAAGTTGGAACCCTTTTAGTACAAGACCGTGAAAATGAACCAATGTGCATTTTGTTTGTGTGTTTTCTTTTTAAACATTAAAAAAACAGACAAAATGTAAATGCAGATCGATCGGTGCATTTCTTCAGTTGCTTTTCTCAATTCACTTGGTATTTTCCTTAAAATTTTTAGTACGTAGTACACTACAAGAAACAACGCCTTTCCCGACGCCTAAAATCGCTGCTAATAACCCCGAAAATCGCTGCAAATACTTATTTGCAGCGATTTATGCTGCGTCGGCAGTCCGTCGCAGTTGTTCCGCCTTTTAAAAAATTCGCCAGCGAAATGAAAAATTCGTTGCGAAAAATTTTTATTTGCAGCGATTTTTTCCCCCGCAAATATAATTAATTTTGCTGCAAATAATGGCGGGATTTCACTCTTCTATCGCTGCGAAAAAGTATTTGCAGCACTTTATATTATTGCTAATACCCACAAAATCGCCGTAAATAGAGCATATTTTTGTTACAGTGATTTTTAGAAACGCTACAATTAGTGGCTTGCGTCGATATAAAGCGTCACAAATTTTATTCGGGGCGATAATGTTCACCACAGTATATTATTCGCAGCGTTTTTTAGTTTGTCGCCAATTCTTCATGTGTCTTCAAGCTTATTTGCGGCGACTTTGTTTTGTTGCTAAAACTTATTCGCATCGAGTTTTAGGCGCCGCAGAAAACCTCGGCATATGTATTTGTTTTTGGTGTCCATCTATGTTCGCCGCAGATGAGGAATATTTCTTTTTACGGCGAAATATTATTCGCCGCAAGAAATCGTTATTTGATTTGATTGCTTTGGCATCCACGCTTGTTCGCCGTAGATAAGCTTTTTTCATGTACAAATTCTTTTCTCGGCGAATTTGAAATCGCAGCAAAAGTGATTTTGAACCTAAAATATGCAGTATACGTACAGAATGCACAATTAGTAGTGGGTACCTAATTCCCTGCTCCAACTGATTCACAACATTACCAAATAGTACTTTAATCCAATACTTGTAAGCATAAAATGTTGTACATTAATATAAATTCAAGTTCTCATCCAATACATGATCAGTACATCATACCCTTTAAGGTTACTATAAACTGGCATATGGTGCATTAATGGAAGGCAATAAAGTCTTACAAATGGGAGCAGCTAATGTCTCTTACAACTTTAAAGTACAGATCAAACATCCATAATCCAGGTGATACAAGTATAAACAAATATCAAAAATATTTGTTGGGTGGAGTTCATTCGCAACTTCAAATATTGATCGTTGATGATTTGCGATGACTTGTATATTGAGCGGCAAAGATCGATCCAGCTGTCTGGAACAGGGTTATCGCTGCAAATATACACTGCCTTCTACATTCGCTGCACAAAACAAATATCCAAGTTGGAAATCTGCAATTAATATGAAAACAAATGGTGTACATGAACAAATAATGGGGCAATTAATAGGAAATCTGCAGTGGAGTACACTGCCTTCTACATTATATAATTTTTTGAAAGCATAAAACTCACACGAACAAATAGCAAAAATTATGTAAAACCTATTAATACATTCTAAACCAAAAGAGGAAAATGAATCATGTACATGAACCATGATTTCTTTTCTAGCTAGCTAGCTACCTAATAGTAATATATATTGTTAATCTAAGTAAAAAATGTATTAAAATGGAAGTATATATATGTATTCAAGATGATTATGATCTGTATTAGATCATGTGGTACATTATATTTGCATATACCACATGCATCAAAAAAAATATTGGTGATTAAATGTGCATGGGTTGTTCATGAAAACTTATTAAACTATCAAGCTGCCATCTACAATTTGAGTACAAGGCACGAAGCAACATCAACTATCAAGCTGCTGAGAGTAATAAAAACTATCAAGCTCTACTCTAAAACAAGTAAACAACATAACTAAATTTAACAAGAAAAGACTACACTTAGGCTTCGTTTGGATCACAAACATCTCTCAACTCATCTCAACTCATCATTACAACTTTTTTAAATCCCAATATAAAATATAATAAACAATTCAACTTTTTTAAATTCTAAAATACTAATAATATTAAAAAATAATATTCTAACAATATTTTATCATCTCAACTCAACTCAACTCAACTCACTTTAACATCCAAACGCAACCTTAGTATTTTTTTACCTGTCCAGAAGCCTCGTATGATCTGAAGTTACTTTATGCTTTTAAAGGAATTTCTCCATTAATTCTACGAACATCCAATTAAACATAAAGAAAGTTAAGTGTGACACCCACCACACTTATACATCCATCATAAAGTTCCCAACTCTTGAAAACTATAACACACTACAAGAAATCTGGCCTTTTCCAGCGGTCAAAATCGTCACAAATACCTTTAGAAATCGCTGCATTTGATCAATTGCGGCGATTTATAAATCGCTGCAGGTTCGCCACTATCCTAAAGCCATTTTTTATCAATTGCAGCGATAGGAAAAAATCGTCACAAAGACTAGTATTTCCGGCGACTTTCGTCTGCCGGAAATGTTAAAAAAATGGACAGAAATAGCCCTCCGGTTTACCTTTGAAATCGCTGAGAACTACTATTTCCGGCGATATTTATCGTCACAAAAACTTAATAAATCGCCGCAATAAATTATTATTTTCCCCAGCGATTTGAAATAATCGCCGCTATGGAGTATTTTGCAGCGTGTAATTTTCGCAGCAAAATACTATTTGTGGCGATTTTATGTCGCCACAAAAATATTTATGCTATAAAAAACTATTTCCGGCGAGTAAAAATCGCCGGAAAATATGTTTCAGAAAATTAAAAAAAAAAATGCACAAAACAGTATAGAGAAAATATTATACACATCCAAGTTTTGCAGGCTTCACAATTTTACCTTACACTATGGATTGCCCTAATATTCTTTTTACACAAAAGATCCAAAGATCTATAGTAACTATACTAAGACTATACTAAGCATATTAAGGTAATAATCATGAGAAGGAGAGACCAGTTCAAGGGACAAGCAGCAGAATAAATCAAATAAGCTCATGGATATGTCATCCTAATATTTTAAATGACAATTCTCTCTCAAAAAATGTCATCCTAATATTGTAGACCTGTGTCTACAATCAAAAACTAGACTGACCTTGATTATTGAGTGAGGAACATTCCTGCAGAGTACTGCTCCCCACCCAGCATACAATGAACGTAAACCACCCTTTCCAATAATTCCAGGCAATGCATTCCTGCAAAAACAGAACAATGAGTAACATGGAAATAGCAAACTACCAAAGCCAACTCTCCTTCTTTTTTTTTTTTGTTGGGGGGGTGGAATAAGAAAGAAACGTGGCAGAACCAACAGCCAACACAAAATAATTGAAGACTTTTCACAGGCTTCTAAATGTGTTCAACTCAGCTTTCTCTCCAACTCTACCCCATATAACTTTAAAAAAACAACACTAAATGAGGGGGATAGGAAAGGCACAACTACCTGAGGGGAAAAGAGGAATTCTCTAAATGCACTATTACACAAAGCTAAAGAGGTAGTTTTTATCTCAGAAACACCAATATCTGACATATGATAGTCTATATATATACTATCATCAGACCACATTAACAAAACTATGTTTCTTCTCAACAATTGACCCTTTTTTAATCTTTTTCATTTCAGCTGGAGTGTATCAATTCAAATTTTGTAAGAGATAATAATTAGCAAGATTTTTTTGAAAATTATGTGGATTAAAATGCAAACAATATTGTGTGAATTCCATGCATGTAGTACATGCCGACCATACAAATAATGTTTCATATATATTATCCATCTTAGTGGAAAAGCAAGGCAAATTAGAGGCATATTGCAGCAGGCTTGGCGGGTTTTAAGTTGATCTACTAAATATGTCGAGTCATTAATGTAGAAAGATTAATGCAAATTATTATTATTATTATTTTTAACGCGTAAACAATCATGGAAAACATATTTTCAACCATTTAGATTAAACTATATATATATATATATATATATATATATATGACTCAGTTTAATTTGCTTGAGGAAATTAATAAACTAGTTGTATATTTCTGACTCCTTTTTGCTTTCCATAAGAACTATCTACAATCTACAACAGCAAGACTAGAAGAATGGAGGGTCAAACGAAGGGATACACAATTAGTAATTGTGTATGTCCTTTTTGCATCATATCCTTTATATTTTCAAATAATAATTTTGATAATTAAAGATATAACTAGTCATGTTAGGATAGTTTTTGAAATGTCAGCCTCTTCACAATCAACAGCTCATGTTGATTATCATACTTGTAATATGCCAATTACTAATTTTGTGAGTAAGAGCCAACTAGTCATATATAATTCTTGGAATGGACATAAATCTTATGTGATGCAGAATGTAAACTTCAGTCTTCAAGGCTGCAATTTTAGCAACTTCATGGAAGCTACTGGCAACAATATCCTATTTATAAGCAACAAGTGTATATGATCTTAGAACCGAAGTCCTTAATCTACAGCCTTCATGAATCTCATGTTGTATAGATATTTCTAAGTAGGTATAAGTGTGTATGATCAGGAACTTAATACAAGGTAAGTGGCTATTTAAGATATGCCAATATCGCCTACTGTAATCCAGAAATGAAAATAATGTCAGATAGAAATTTAAAATCAAAGGAACCGATAAATCAAAGAATACATGCATGACAACAGGAAATCAAATGAAACATGCACCAACCCCAACACAGATGTCAGTATAACATGGAGGTGAACTTTAATATTTCTCATACTTAGCTTCTGGTGTACAAAAAATGAGCAATCCCCCAATGCAAAGAGCTAAAAATGGTTAAAGATTCATGAACATAAAAATTAGAAAAGAACAATTTACCTGGGGTCAGGTCAGGGAAAGAATGCTCAATAAAACGTGTTGCAGCCTGATAATTCAAGGTAGTAGAGGGTCGAAGTGGTGCTGGAAGAAAAAAATCAAAATCATGCAATCAGTTAAGAGGAAAATAAACTACAGCCAACACAAGAATATTGTCATTAGAAAATGAGATTCTAAAAAAAATCAAATTTGAGCATATGATAGTATGCTCTGCATATTAAATGACCCAGCCCAGTCACTTTCATCTTAAAATAAAGTAAAATCTTCATAGTAAGATTAGGAGTGCCCTTGTACATGCAGCACCATTCACGATGACATTTTAAGATGAGAAATTAACAACAAATGTCAAAATTTCAAAGAAACAAATATACCTTTACTCAAGTCTATGAACCTCTCTAGTTTGTCCTAATACAAGCTTATCTTTCCTACATCACATGGGCAGGAGAAAAAACAGTTTAGCAAGACCTAACGTCAAAAGTTCAAAATAGTTTGAATCAAACAATCAAATCCAAAAAGCAAATTATACAAGTGCAAATAATGAGCCCTTTATCTCCCAAATGTGTAGACCAACAGAGAAACCAGAGCATTATGATAACCATACTCTAACCAGATATGTCAATCGAATCATTACACTCATTCGATATCATTCGTTACCTATCATAGCACATTTTTTTTTTATAAGTACCTATCATATAAGGGGATTACTTCGGTAAAACAGTGAAGTATGACATTAAAGCAAACAAACAATCATATTCAAGAGTTTAGAGGTAATTAAAGATAAAAGGCACTAAAAGTTTTCAAAGGAAAAAGCAACATACTTGGACCATTTCACTAACAAAGTTAAATCCTCCAGGTCCAATAAAAGATCCAGCTAGCAGATATTCAATGATAACATGAGAACATTAAGCATGATTAACAATAATATCAGATAATCAGTTCAATGTAAAACTTGAACAGATTCTAACATTGCACTCTGTCATGTAAAAAACATAGATCAAATATAATCAGACCAGCTGTCCAGCACAAGCAAAGGCAATGCCATCAGTATTATGACTTTAAAACCATCGATATTATGACAAATCAAGGTGAGGATCATACTTCGGGTTTCCTGAAGTGTTTAATTTTATATGTTTCATTCATTGATTGTTTTTTAAACACATGGCAGTTGTGGTTATATAAATAACCAGATATTACTAAAATGAAATATAAAATTTAATTTAACAAACAATAGTAAAGATTTATACAGAAATGACAAAATCCACAAACACAAACCTCAAACTAAATAGCCCAAACCTAAAAAATATTGTGTTCTAACATAATGAATCAAAATTAAAAAATCAGCAACTTAAGAAATTTATATGTAGTACGTACAGTTGAAACAGTCCAAATTTGCTTCGAATTTATCATCAATCTAAAGCAAATTAGCAATGAAATGCAAACCAAAAAAATTATCAAATTATATTCCTTCTCCCTCAAATAACTCATGTAGATCAAGATGAAACAAAAAGAAAAGAAATCATGTGGATGCTCAATTAAATAAAGGTATGATTTTGATTAATTCAGCCCAATCTGTTAATTGCATCCCAGAAATATATGCACAAATTAAAGAAGATCAAATATATATATATATATATTTATATATATATATATATATTTATTCTATGAGCTACTGAACCTCAGTCTTTGATCAATCACCTATATATGGCCTCAAATCCAGACAATAAAGCTTATAATTCACTTTGACTGATCATGGTCATGAGAATCTACATATATATTTATAGTACTATTCATGTTTCACGCTTAACTTTTCACGGTCGAAGCACGTTATCATGATTAACTTGAAGATTAAATTGAAAACCCATACCAGGGGTGGTCGTGGTGGTAGCTTGGAGTGGAGTGGTGGCTCGGGAGGAGCACGGCAGCGTTGAGGAGAGCTGGTGGTCGTGGGTTGCGAACAGAGCAAGGGAGAGAGGGAGGGCCTCGGGCTGCTCGGCTAGGCGTGGAGGAGAAGGGGGTTCCGACGAAGGACTGTGGACGGCGTCGAGAAGTGGGTGGTGGCGAACGGCACTGTAACACCCCGTATTTTAGTGTATTTTAATAAATGAATTATTTTTATTGATTCAGAATTTATTCTCTTGTTTTAAAATTATTGGATTTTTAATTAGACTATTTTTATGATTTTTAGTTTACGAAAATTATTTTTTTTGAAGTGCTTTCTTTAAATTAATTATTGTTATGTGTTTAAATTTCTTCTCGAATTAAATTAACTTATTGTTGGGTTTAATTATTTATTTTCAATTTAATCATTGTGTTTGAATTATTTTATTTCACTTGCAGTTTTAAAATCGTTTCCGTTGAATCATTTTTATGACCCAAGATGTGAGGTTTGGACCTCATTTCTTTTCCCTCTATTTTTCTTTTCTTCTTTTCTTTTTCTTTTCTTTTCTTTTTCTCCTCCTGGTCTTCCTCCCCGCGCGCGAGTTCTTCTCTCTCTCTCCCTCTCTCTCTCGCCGTGCAGCCGTTCCTCACCCAGCCCGCTGCCGTCGCGCCGCCGTGCGCGACACCGCCCAGCCGACTAGCTCCCCCACCGGCCGGCGACCTCACCCCCCAAATCCCAGCCCCTACCTCGCCGCCGGTAGCCCGCACGCACCCCACAAAGCCGCGGCGTTCTTTGTGCTCGCGCGCCGCCGTCGCGCCACCACCGGCCACCATCTCTTCACCACTTCATCCCCAACCTCCCAGCTACCCAATGGATCCAACCCCGGCTCCGATCCGTCACCGGTGAAGCCCCACCAAGTCCATTTCCGATTTGTGCATTTTTGGCCTAAAACACCCCTTGCGCCGCCACCCACGGCAAACCACCACCACCATTGGCTTCACCGACCTCTCTAGGCCCTACCCTATCAATTTTGGGTCTTGGTTTGTCTCCGTTGAAAAGTGGGTTTTTGAGACTCACGGCCAGAGTGTATTTTACACTGTTACGTTGCTGAGCCGCCACTTCTTGCAGTTTCTTGATCCTTCGGAAATTATTATATAGCAATGTAAGTATTTCTCCAAAGAACTTTCGTAATTTAAATGTATTTTTACACTAACATATTACACTGTATTTGTTTGACATGCCGGACTGAGTCCGAGGAGTTCGGGGGTCAGATGGATTGATGATTGGAGTTGTTTGGGTTAGTTTGATTGGATTGGGTGATGGAGTTGTTAGTATGATTGGTTTAGACTATGAGATTTGTTGGCTGTTCGGGTTTAAATATTGGTGTTTTGGGTATGACGTGGGTTGTGGTGGATATTGGTGATTTTATGAAGTAATGATATATTTTGGGATTATGAAGGTTTTAAGTTTTGAGAAATTTAAAATAGGTTATTTAAGAAGCTTAGACTTAAATATCGACATATGTGATCTATTGGAAACTTACAGAAATTACGTGATTATTTTTATAGGTGACGATTTATAGTCGACTCGACATTTTTGAAGAAATTTTTGGAAAAGTTAAGTCGTCCAGGTAAGCGGGGTTCCTATGCTAGATTGGCATAAAAAGAAATGAACTGAGGTTGGTTTGTAAAAATGTGCATGTTGTTTTAAAAAGAAAAAGTGAAAAACAACCTCAGTATATGTTTTGCATTCCCTCATGAGATACATATGAAAGAGAAAAGAAATGTTTTTGACATGAAATGTGTAGACATGAGCAATATTTGACATGTTTCTGAAATATACAAAAGAGCGAATATGATATCATTGACATTTTTATGCATGTGATATGAAATGATATGGATCTGTTTTTGATCAAATAGAAATGATATGAATATGTTTCGCACGTGTTTTGATATGATATGGATATGATAAAACTTTGGCATACTTATCTGTTCTGAATATGGTTCTGATATGATGATACTGTTCACGTGATATGGTTGGTACCACCATGATATGATATGAGTGCACCCACTTTGGAAACAAAGTGGTCTTTTTACGTGTTCTTTCCTGTGTGCACACTCGGGGCTCCGAGATTGAAAAAGGGGAAGTTCACCACATGATACTGCCTGGTTTGGCCACCGGGGATAGCACAACCCTACCACGGGGGTTAAACATGGTATATGATATGATATGATAAGATGAATATGTTCAGTTATGTTATGCCAAAGTGTTTTTGAATATGAAATGGATCCTCAAATATGAATTGTTGACTTGAGTATGAAATGTTGAAAAGTCGCTCTGATTTTCTGATAACACGTTTTCTGAGATCTGCATATAAAAATAAAATGTTTTGTTTCTGCATATTGAACTTTCTGAAAAGGCTCATGTTTACATGCTAGTATATGTTCTCTGCTTACTGAGTTGTTGATAACTCACCCCTTATCTCCACTATATTTTCAGATGATTTGAATGTTTCAGTTGAGGATCAAAGATATGGAGCATGGGTGAGAAGAGTTAAGAATGATGGTTTAAGCATAGAAGGTTTATATGGGTATTGATGGTTTTCATTCAGTAAACTTGTTGTGTTCTGATGTTGTGATTTTTCGGGAGATTAATGTTTATATTAAGACTTTGTCTTGTCTTAGAATCGTTATTCTGGAGTAAGTGATGTAAATATATGAGTATTTTGTGCGATAGAGAAAAATTAGAGTATGTACTATGTGGAAGAAAAATGATTTTTAAGTGACATGAGTTAACTCTCCGGACTCTCGGGTACGGGGCGTTACAGGCACCCCCAGCGGCGGCGATATAGAGAAATCCGAGAGAGAGAGGTGAGGCTAGATTTGGGGAAAAGCCAAGAGATCGGCGCTGGGGCTGGGGGAAAAGGAGGGGTGGGCTGTCGAGGTGAGGTGGCGGAGGCTTGAAGGAGAAGAATTTGGGGAGAGGGGGACAGGGGGGCGGGGAGAGTTCGGCGAGGGAAAAAAATTAATGAGGGAAAAACCTAACCAGCGGCATTTAAATTTTATGTGCTTTTTCCGGCGAATTTTATTCGCCGCTAATAAGTTTTAAATGAAGCATATTTTGTTACGGCGACAATTTTCGCCGCAAAATCAATTAATAATAGCGATTTTTTTATTTCGACGAAAACTTAACATGCTACAGTATAAAATTATTTATTGCGGCGAAAAAAATCGCCGCTATAGATGGAAAAATCGCTGCAACAAGTCAAGACAAAATTATTTTCCTCCATTTCGCAACTTAACTGAGGAAATTGAGCGGCGACTTGAAAATCGCCGTAAATAACATCTATTTGCAGCGATTTGGGTTGCGACGATTTAAAAATCGCTGGAAAAGACCTGATTTCTTGTAGTGACATAATTTAAGGCCTAATTTGCAATCAAAGTACATATCAATACTCATCCCAAGCATGCTGAGTAAAAACAATCCCAGACTTAGAGTCTAAGTCAAAACCTCTATATGCGTCTAAATGTCTAGGCTCAACAGGTACGCAATGGGATATGGGGGTAAACATATAAGTAATTCACCGGTAGATATATAAGTGTTGATGTCTGTTCTGGTAATTTTTTACAGTATACCATCAAGTACCTTAAAATATATTCGGTGGCGTAGCTCACGTCCAGGATATGTGCATAGTCCGAAGTATGTGGCACCACCATGATCAGTACCCTGTGCACATTTTGCATAAAGAAGTTAATGGATCATATCACTGCAAGTCTAAAACATACAAAGATACATGCATGACAGATAAGCAGAAGGAAATGGCTTAAAATACACAAACGTTCTGCAGATATGATTCTTTTCTTTCTTCTTTCATTTTTCACTTCTAATTTACAGATGATTGAGTTAAGAAAGTTTGAAGATCTTTTACTTTTTCTTCTTTTAAGTCTTCTTTTCAACCAAAAGAGAAATGATACTTGGAGGGTATATAAAATGACAAGTTATTTCGTTATCCCATTTATCATAGACTTTATAACTCAAAATATACTTTTCTGACTAACCTCTTGATATATAAAAGCCGACAAGTGACTGGAACTACTTAAAATAGAATCAGACAAGTGTCCAAAGGATCAATTATTCTAAAAACTTAAACTTAAAAACACGACTCCAACAATACATATCAAGCTAACACAAATTGGCACCACCTTGCCTTTATATGTGCAGCCAGAATCTGCACATGGAGCCCAGAAACTGAAACAAATGTTTTGAGTTTCCTAGGACTCAAAACAGATGTTTCATAGGGAAGACAAACTTTGATCAAATGTTAAAGAATCAATAATCATAAAAGTTTAAACTTTTATGAACTCAGCCCCTCAAGGTCTATCAAGTTAAGTCACTAACCGAACATCAAAATGATTCATTTTCCATAATTGCATAATCCAGTTTGCAAAACCAAACTATGGTCAATGTATACATAATGTTTAGAAAGAAAGGCATTCAAAAAGTAGATACTCCTTAAAATTACCTAATTATGCTAAACCCTTCTCATACACAACATACCATCCAAGAAATGATTTTGAACCTAAGAAACAATCAAACAAAAAATGTCCTCCTCGCTGTATGTACTGAAAACCAAATCCTCTCTTAAGAACTTCATATCCTTTAAATGCTTGACATATTTTGATAGAAAGCCTCTATGACTGTAAGTTCAGAGCATATTAAACCAGAATTTCATAACTAATACCACACACATTACTGTTACAAAGCAGGAAGACAATGTAAGTATAAAAGAGTGTAAAAATAGTACCGGGTTGACAAAAAACAAGAACAATAATGTTAAAGAAAATGCCAGTAAGAAGCTGCATCAATTAAATAAGAAGCATGTCAATGAACCAGGACAAAGAATTGCAAACACTCCAGCAAACGAAGGTCAATGCAATTTTGCTTTTTGCCAATATTGAATTTATGATCTCTCATCATTAACAAAAAAAAAAAGAAAGCTCTCATTGAACCTTGTATGCTGCAGAAAAACTGTGTTGACACTTGTAGATATCTACTAATACAATCTATCACTTGGGGGGCCAAGATTGGCCAGATGTATGGCGGATGTCAAAAAGCAAATTAGGTCCATGAATAAATGTCTTATATTTCTCTCAAATGGACCACAAAATTTCTTCAACAATCTTTTTTTATTTATATCAGTCCATGAATAAATGTCTTACGATCTTTTTTTTTTTTTTTCTAATAAGTTAACTGTATTTCACTCTTTCAGGGAAGAAGAATGTATCAGCTCATTCCCTACATGATGCCAGCCCAATAAAAAAAAAAAAAGAAAAAAAAAAGTCCATGTAGAGCATCAAAGTGTTAATATTATTCTGTCTTAAATATATGCTAAATCCAGTACTAGGCCAGGCATGCATAATGCCAACACACACACCTCAGCAAACCCAACATTATTCACGGTGTATTTTGGGGGACTATATATATATATATAGTTATATTATATACTACTGTTTTTAGGGTTTAAAGGCCCGGCTATCTATCTATCCATCTATATATCTAGATACCGCTTGAGGCCTTGGCCTTTGTTAATAATGATCATTCTTTTTTCTTTTTCTGATCTCCAGGGCTATATGTGAACTTATTTCTATCATCATTATGAGAACCACAAAGGAAGTTATCCAGTATATGTAGCAAACTTGCTGACTTATTTGGGCTGCTAAATATGCCATTAATTATGATTTCTATTTCATATACCCTGTTCTGTTCTGGCTCTTACTCCCCATGCTTCCGTGCTTACCTAAGTGTGTAGAGTGTTTAATTACACAGAGAGAGAGAGAGGGGTCCCCAATGCTGCCCTGTACAGACAGAAAGCCCACACAGCTTCCCAAACATCATCATTAAATCAATGATGACAAAGTCCAGATTATCCAAGAAACTTGACAGACGAAAATGGCAGATATGGGCTTCTATTTCTGCCATTTGAATTAAAAAAAATAAAAATTGAAACAGGTGTTCTAAGTCTTACGGCAGCTCAAGTGGCTGCAAATAGACTAAGGCCTTTAGGAAGTGGTCCTCCAAGCAGATTCCCAGAGTTTAAGTCATAGTGCAGTATTGTCATTGCAAACTACCAAAAATAGAAGCCCATTCCAAACTACTTATAACCATCTGATAAAACACAAACGGCCTAATTTGAAATTTGTATGTAACCCTTCATACACTAATTTGAAATGGGAACCAAACATACCGGTCATACTACAATCCTCACCTATAGCATACCATAACTAATTTGTGTACATAAAGTAGGCCTATCTATACTTGAGCAGAAGCACAAATTGGGAACTCGTATATAATGTATAAAAATTACATGAAATTCATATCATTTGTATAGAAGTCCATAGTAGAAGTAAATCGCATAGGGGAATGAAAACATCACCTGCTTGTAGACCTTCCGTGAATTTGGGCAAGATGCTTTTGTCCAGTCAAGCATCAGACAAAATACACATCCACGTACCATCAGTACATAACATATAAGTTGAAGAGGATTACAAAATTCTAGGATACGTCTTAGGCTCTGGCGTAGGCCGACCCCTTCCATTCACATCCATGTACATACAATATGGTATGAATTAGCCTGTACAACAAGCAACCAAATGTTGTTAAGCATGCCACTACAAACCCAATCGATTTGTATAGTGAAGGCAGTGGCGTAGATACTTACATGTTTGACTCATGTTCAATGAGGCCTAACATCATCTGATAATTTTGACTTGATATTATCATACCTATTTAATGCCTAATGTGCCAAAACATCTGCTTTCCCAACCCAGCTTGCTCCCACAAAATATATACATATAACCTCCCATTGGATAGATATTCTATATATATATAATGCTTGTCAATCCACCATCAATGTCCAAAAATGCACCACAAAATACCACAAAAAACCTTCCCATATTTTCCCACAAAAAATCTCCTCAAGAGACTCACTGAGGGACGGGTTCGCAGCTAAGATGGCCCTCAACATACGATCGGTTTCATTTTGTTTCTCCATCATAACCTCCATGTTTGCCTTCATTGACTCCATCTCACTCTTGGAAACTTCAGCCTCTTTTTTATGTTTTTCAATCAAAGCAATATACTCTTTCTCTCTTGCCAATGACCGTTGTCTTGTAGACTCTGGGATCACCATCTCTCCCAAGCCTCTTGCATATCCCGGTCGATGCCCAAGCACCTCTCTGAAGACACCCTCTGTTGCTTCGTCAGTTCGTTTAGCTGGTTCTAGATTATCCAGCTTTCCTACCATATCCTTCTGCAATAGGACGTAATGAACCGATTATGGACTTTTATGTCCTAATAATGCGTTTTTAAGATAGTAGTCAAATAAATTGAACCATCATTGCATTTAACATACAAAATATCAAGCGAGAATATACTCACATAAATGTCTTCGGTGGCAGGTGTAACAAATTTATCTTTCTTCTTGGACCAGTGGGTGTCCTTGTAGAAGTCCACCAAATTTGCATTTTCAACACGCTACATGTGTGTGGTACGTGTGCATGTAACATATTCAATCAGATAATATATTACATATGGCATGGATAGCTTATTCACTAATAAATGACTAACCAAACAAATGCTAAACAAAATGCAAATTGATCATATATGAGAGAAAGCATGGGGATATAGAATACCCCTTTCGCGAAAATCTACGTCCTAAATTAAACATTATGTTAGTGTGTGGTTGCCATGATTACCATGATATGAGCTTTCAAACCTTATACCTTTTGTTCTAGCATCCTCACAAAGGATTTGTGACCAGTTGTGTGATTAATTTTCAGCATCCTTCTATTGTCCCGATTTTGACTTGATATTTTCTGTCATGAAAAACCATCATTTTAATCAAATGTATATAGAGTAATAAATATCTCATCCAACGTTTGGGTTTGGATTGAACATGCAGAATGCATACCTGGAAGGCCTCGCTACCCCATCGTTCACAGAGCTTAAACCATACTAGGGGGGTGACCAAACTAGTCCCAATCGCCAATGCCTCGTCATGGCTGCCATATGACATATATATCTGATGCAGTTGGTGGTGGAAGGCATTAAAGAGCTTACGAAGCTGTTTAGTCACAGCCAATTGATGGTTCTCTAAGTCCCAATCCAATTCAAAATCACCCTACATAGCCCATTAAAATTTAGGGTGATATGGCGTGAATTAGATATGGTATAAATCTTTAATGATCAACATCAAAGTGTATAAAAGTCTTACCCGAACACGATCGATTAATTCATCCTTATGCTCTTGGGGTACATCACTCCATCTAGGGTAACTTATGTTGCAGTGATGTTTAGTGATCTAGCTTAAACGTGTTGTAAACATGTTCGCATTCTCGCAACATGGTGCTGTTTCTCCACTATTTATCTTCAACAACACTTTCTCATGCTTACGTAATTTTTCAAATTCAGTACACTTCGCTGGCCCGCGACCACGTCTCTTCTGTGCCTGCTGATCTCCAGGCACAGACAAGACATCCTCACCTGTATAATATAATAATAATAAGGGTGCATTTGGGGTCTCATTTGTTTAAAGCAATCTTAGATGACAATGATATAGTATCCTAAAATCACCTTGTATATCATTGTCAACTAGACCGATCTGAATATGTTGAACAGGATTCGGTTCTCCCCTCGGGGAGGGTTCTCTGTTTGCCTCGGTCTCTAGACATGGGTTCGCACAAGGAGTCTCCAATGGATGGTGTGGAGGTTGCATGTCATCATCTGAACTAGCGTCTCCAATGCGGACTCCACGTGGCCTGCGTGCACTACATCTATACGGCACATATTTTCGGGGACGGGTTCCTCGTACACTGGGCAAGGATCTACCTGGACCGTTTATGCTCCTCATTAACTCCATGGGTTGAGATGAGATTAATATGGATTTTGCCTTGAACACTCTAACCAAATGTCTCCTATTTACGTCCACCTGAGATTAAACAATAGCAAACGTTAATTACATGAAGTTATTTAGAGGAAACATAACCACGACAACCATGCAATAACACAATGCATTAAAATAAATATTGTGACACTATATTTAATGGTTTGTGTACCCTCATTAATACTTCTATTTCAGGGTCCATGAAAAAAACCAACATCTTGGATAAATTAGATGAATTTATAAGAAAAACTAGTTTGCAGCCCAGCATGCGATCCAAGGCCATGAGGTTGACTCTTTTTGATGATGCAGTGTTCACCTGGTTTCCAATGGTTGGCAGATGCCTATTCTAACTCCGATTCTTCATCGGTGGATAGGTCCTCATCATTCGAATATTCCCAATCACCATAACCATCTCCGGAACAAGATGGAACCATTCCATCATCAATAAAGTCTGTTGAATTGATGCATTCACCACCAACCGCCATATGGCCTCGTGCATCAATGTGGATAGGTTCTATATCAGTCCTACTAAGTGGAGTTGATACTGGATATGCATCACAATGTAAAAGTGGATAATCAAATGATGGCTCATTTTCTTAATATACATCATCCTCACTTGATTCGCCATCAATATCGTCCAGAACCCTTGGCACTGGTGGAATGTCATACACATTCCTATTATTATACTTCTGCACAATATACCAGTTTCCCTTCGACCTTATATCTCTAATGTAAAAACACTGGGAAGCCTGGCATGCCAACACAAATGGTTCGTTCTTATACCAAGTTCTGTCCATGTTGACACTAGTTATATGATCGTCTACTCGTACCCCACGCTTCTTATCACCAACATGAAACCAATCACAACTGAATAAGTACACTCGACGACCTCCCATGTAGTGTAACTCCACAACATCATTAAGAACACCATAAAAGTCTAAGTTATTAGTATCTTCGTCACCAGTTACCAACACCCCTGAATTTTGTGATCGCCGGCGAAGTTCAAGCTGCTTCGTATGGAACCGTTTACCATTTATAATGCAGGCAACATATGATGAACCCAAGGGTCTGGACCACAAGCTAACGCATACAAATCAGCGAACACCCGTGGTGGGTTTCCCGTACGTTGGTCTTGAACCTACACAAATATCAGGCTAAGTTTTGAACTTATACTTTGAAATACATACTCAAAAGCAAGGTCGGGTTAATTATAAGTAGATAAAATATGCGCCAATTGCTAACTTACACGTTGCTTGAACCAAGTTGGAAACTCATTTTGATGCGTGCGATCAACAGAATTTGGGTTTGACTCCCTACATTTGTCATAGTGCTCCCTGCATTTGGAGAACACAATCGGCCAATCAATATTAACCCCAGTTATGTAAAGTCTACAAGATAGTAGACTGTTGTTTCGAAAAAGCACAAAGGAATTCATGATTGCTTACTCGAGATAAGGTCCAATCTCGATACAGTTGTTAAGCACATACCATATGGCCGAGGTGCAGAGTTTATCTTGTAATTGCACATTACGGGCTATACCCAATGGACGAAGTCTTTGGTTGAAAACTTTGAAACCATCTATAGTATCATCTTCTCCACCATCAATGTTGCGGTCCGCTCGATTAAACTTCGTCTCAACATCTTGGAGATACATGGAGCAAAATGTCAAACACTCGATGTGAATGTAGGCTTCCGCTATTGAACCTTCTGGACAAGCTTTATTATTAACATAACACTTAAATTTGCCGAGATACCTTTCGAACGGATACATCCATTGATATTGAACTGGACCTCCGAGTATGGCCTCACCCGGTAAATGGACAGCTAGGTGGACCATAATATCGAGAAAAGAAGGAGGAAATATCATCTCTAATTTGCATAGAATGGTGACGATATAAAGTTGAAGCTGGGATAAGCGATTCACATCCAAGGTTCGGGCGCACAACTCTTTGAAGAAACTGCTAAGTTCAGTCAATGCCAGTGCAATATCACTCCTTAAAAACCCCCCAACAGCAATAGGAAGCAGTCGTTGCAAAAAAACATGATGGTCATGGCTTTTGAGGCCAGTGATTTTGCAATCACGTATAGATACACAATGCGTGACATTGGAGGCAAACCCATCTAGAAATTTAACCCCAGCAAGCCACTCACAGAATTTATTCCTTTCATCTCCATGTAATGTGTACAATGCACGTGGCATTGTAGCACGTCCACCTTCAGACTTAAGATGCAATTCTTTTCTGAAGCCCAAGTTCTCCAGATCACGCCGAGAATTTATATTATCTTTTGTTTTGCTAGGAATGTCCATTAAAGTGCCCAATATGCTATCGAAAATATTCTTCTCAATATGCATAACATCTAGATTATGTCGAAGCCGCAACATTGACCAATAAGGTAGTTTGAAGAATATGCTTTTCTTTGTCCAGTTTAATTGTTCTGCAGTGCGTTTTCTCTTCCTACAAGATTTTCCAAATTGGACATCTCCAAGCATTTGTAGTTGAGTTAAGAGACTATCTCCTTCAACCCAATTTGGTGGCATGCGATGATCTTCTTTACCGTTGAACAACCCTTTTCTCGTCCGCCACATGTGACCTGTGGTAATAGACGTCGATGTCCCATATAACACTGTTTTCTGCCATACTTCAACCAATTGGAATCTGTGCTTGCATTGCAAGAAGGACATGCCAATTTCCCTTTTGTTGACCACCCAGAAAGATTTCCATAAGCAGGGAAGTCATTAATTGTCCACAATAAGGCAGCATGCAACATGAACATTTCCTTTGTGGAAGCATCATATGTAGGTACCCCATGTTGGGCCAGGGATTTTGGGCCAGGGATGATGAGCGATGTCATGAAGAACTGGTCTTTCATGCATAACCACGACGGCAAGTTATACGGGACAAGAATCACTGGCCAAATGCTATACGATTTTGCTAGGTTGTTGAAGGGATTGAAGCCGTCGCTTGCCAGACCGAGCTTGACATTGCGAGCATCCCTAGCAAACCAACAATGGGCTTGATCAAATGTCTGCCAGGATTGAGAGTCACTAGGATGTCTCATACTACCCTCATCAGGTACCCGCTGCTCTTTATGCCATCTCATATCACATGCTATCTTGTCTGTCACAAAGAGACGTTGCAATCTTGGCTTCAAAGGAAAATGCCGAAGCACTTTTTGTGGGATCACTCGTGACCCATGTGTGTTTGGCATCCAACGCGAAGCCTTACATATAGGGCACTCATTAAGATTAGCATATTCCTTCCAGAATAAAATGCAGTCGTTGGGGCATGCATGTATTTTGTGGTACTTGAAATCCAACCCTCGCTCCAATGACCTTACCTCCTCATATGAACTAGGCAATTTAGCATCAGGAAAGGCAGACCGCAGAAGGCTTATGAGCATATCGAAAGACTTGATTGACCACCCACCAAGCGTTTTAATATGTAACAACTTCACAACGAATGAGAGTTTTGAGAATTTAGTGTAGCCGTCGAATAGAGGACGTCGAGCATCCTCTAATAGTTGGTCAAAAGTTGAGTTTGGGGAGGGATGTGGTATTGATGGCTGAGTTGGTGATGTAGTGTTGTCTTCAGGAGCATCTCCGAATGTGCCTGCCCGGATGTCATCTAACATACGGTCCATGTCATGAATGTAGTTGTCTTCAACTCCAACCCCGGGATCGGTGTCATCGTCAATGATGGGGAGTGTTTCCTCCTCCCTATGAAATATCCACTGCGTGTAATTTGGATTGTTCCCTTTTATGAACAAGTGAGACTCCACCTCAAATATAGGCAACAAAAGGTTATTACAATATATACGACAGGGACACCGAATGCGATCACTTCCCTCACAATGGTTTCGTGCCATTGTGAGGAAATTTTTAACCCCTTCAGCATATGCAGATGATACAAGTCTATCACCCAAATTCATCCAGCTTTTGTCCATCTAAAAAAAAAGTCAAGACTCGTCAAATTCTTTATTCGTCTCGGTGAACGATGATATGGCAAAGGTTATTACGATGTTCTATATACATATGGAATAAGAAAGTGTAAAGAGAGATTTATGAGGTGTGAAAAAATCACCTCACAAAGGATTTAGCACGAGGAAGTGATCATGCATGTGGAATTCAGACTTAATATCAATACATATTAATAATAATTTATGATATGACACAAATATCAAAATCATGTAATTTGTTTAACAGTCTTATAACCTAACATGATCATCATGAAGTAGTAGAAATGCATCAAACTCAGCATGACATATAAGTTGATAGATACATATATATAACCTCCAAGATTAATATGCAGGACCTAAAACTGAAAGGCAATCAAACTCAGTTAGTGTGCGTTAGTTACAAGTTGTTACGATGTAAATGCAAAAAAATTAGGAGATTAAGTGACAAAAACATGACAAGTATGATCCCATGCCAAACCACCCAATTCGTCCCCCTTCCCAAGGCATTTAATTGTCATTTTGATGGAAGACAGTTATAAGCGTTGATTAATACAGGAAGAAGGCACCCAAGCACTGAGATTTATTCGCGTACTTGAAAGGCAAGGTCATCAATTATCAGTAACAGGTGATATGTCATTGAAGTACTTGAAAAACTCAAAAGATCCATTCTCTATATAATAAAGGAAAAAACTGCTATAAACTTGATATGGTTAATCAAACATAGATGTGACTTATGAACCCCAAAAAAAATTTCAGCAATTGATTAAAAGCTTCCAGCTTCTTTTTTCCCTCATAGAGAACAAATTTATTGCATAATATGAAGAATATCCAAAAATTCATGAAGTGACTGATTTATGAAACAGAAAATTTCAGTTTAGTTATGCTTTTTGTTGTTGTACAGCTTGTCTATAGATGCTAGCATCTCGGTCTAAGTGTTTTGCTTTTCTCGGATATCTCAATCGAAAAAAAACGCCCAGGTTGGATGTAGTGTCGACCAAAAAATTGCCGTGAATAATGACGTATTTCGAAGTCCAGATTAATTCCAGTAGACCAAAAATCGCCGTAAAAGAGCCATTTTCTTGTAGTGATTATATCTGACACGAACCTTTTTACATGTATAATTTACAGAAAAGAAATTCCAACTACCCTATAGAGTTTGAGAGAGAAAGAAGATCATGAACAAGATCAATAACATTAAGGAAACTTTACGTGGCTTTTTACATGAAAAGCAATAAAGGCAACATTCATACCATATATATGTAAGAAAAAAGAAACAAAAAGATTTGATGTATATTTATAGGACAGCTCAAAATATTGATGAATTAGATGCAAATTAAAGGCATACACTTAAACGGATGTCGTTTCTATATGTGTATATTAATAAAATGTTGTTCGTAAGACTTTTTTTTTTTTTAAAGGAAAAGGAACATGCTTTTGTCTACAAGCTCATGGATATATAACAGCCAAGCGAGCAACTAGTAATTGCATGCTTAACCGTGCATCATTATCTCCGTAATCTTAAACGGTTAAGATTACGGTTAAGTAATGATTAAACTAGTATATAATGGTTTAAAATTAAAAAATATTTTATGTTTAAGTAACGTTAGAGAATTAAATTATAAGAAGTACTTTTGAGATCATGAGAACAACTCATCTCACACTTCCCAAACATTCACGGCTTATTTTCCTAAAATACATAGAAGTTTAACATGTTTCTACTATTAATACTTGTGAATTATAACTACATTGACGGCCTGCATGTTTTCCAGTTAATTCCAAATACTATAAAATACGTTTGCAAAAAGATCAAACACAACAAAATATTTATACATTAAGTCATCATCACAATGAACCCCGTAATTTTCACAAACACAGTAAAATATATAAATATTTGAACATCTTTTATTCCCTTTTGTTAACTAAGAACCTAAGGCCACTGTTCAGTATGTGCATTCTCATATACACAGCCACAAAAAACATACACCTTAAGAGAGATGTTGACATGCACTAGTTGTTAATTTTTCATGAAACAGCTTCTTGAGATGTAAAAGTAAGTGCACAAAAAAATTATGGGCTTCTATTAACGACAGGGGATCATTAACAAGATAAAAACTTTAAATATAAAGTCTGGAACAGGGTTCCATTTTCTTGTAGTGATATGCTGCCATACGATTTTCCGCTAACAAGTAAACACATCAGCTTTAACGATAAAGTCCACCAAGTACCTCTCTAGATTATATGCATGCATTTTGTAATCCTCCAAAAAGCTGTTAGAGCAGCCGGTTTTGATGATGATCAATTTGTTTGCATCATAAGTATTTCATTTGCATATTTCTATATATTTACAGAGTAAGAATGTTGGTGATTAAAAAGGTTTAAAGCAGGAGATATATAAACATATTATATGATGCCTAACTAATTTCTTGAACACATAATGTTGTTTAATCAGTAATTCATACAGACAGCTAGAGTAATAAATGTTGTATGAACCATGTAAATAAATATATGTATTTATTTATCTCAATCTTATAAAAGTGTTAAAGTTCGTACAAGACATTTAGGACATCCGCAAAATATTACATGAAATCAAACTCCCATATATGATTAAAGATCGATGAAAATGAAAATGAAAATGAAAAACTCCCAAATGACAAGAATTATGTCACATTTATCTCATTATAAGGGAGTTTTATATATCATTTTCCAGTAGATTTGTGTGGCTGTTTTTTTACTTTTCTAATATAGTTAGTGGTTGGATCTTGACTTTATTTTTATAATACACTAATGGACCATTAATCTAAGTTCAAATTCAAATTCTCTTTCCTATCTTTTTTCTCCTCCTCTCTCTCTCTCTCTATATATATATATACCTTCCCACATTTATGCTGACTTATGTGATTCTCTTTTCTCATATCTTTTCTATCTTTTTTTCTCCTCTTCTATATATATACCTATATATATATATATATACCTTCCCACATTTATGCTCTAGACTTAAAGTGATTTATTTTTACCTTGTGCACTAGAATTGGCAGGCAAAACCACCCTGTTTTGACAGTTTGTAATGGGTCAATATTGCCACTACAAACTATATATAATGGATGGGGACACTTGTCATAATATGGACATGGGTGGATGCAATATGATAGCATTATTACATAGCAAGTACTTTGCAAGTACCCAAGTACCTTCTTTGTAGATTTCCATAAAATGTAGTAATAGCAAGCAATTTAATGAGAGTGACCTTTTCATCCATATCATATATAGGAAATTCCTTTGCAATGTTATCTACAAAGTCATTGGCTTTATCTAAAGACAAGTACTATTTAAATGTTGCAAATGGTCTTATGGTCGAATGGCACTATCCTTGATCTTTTGGGACCATAGGATTCAAGGTTGGACGTTCAAAACCCCCAAACTACTAGGCTTGTTGACCCTTTAAATTTGTCTAGAAAAACAAAAACCACCATTTAAATGCTACCAACAACTCAAGATGGGGCTTATCCATAGCAAGATTCACACAGGTAGGCTTAGAAATTGCCTCAACCATTGAAGCCGAACCTGAACTCTTAATTAACCTTTATAGTTGGTTGTTCCCTCTCAAGATTTTCATGGCAGATAATATAAAAATTTTAGTAGGGTTTCCAAAAGCTAAGAACATCAAAACAAAATATCCAAAAAGCTTGAGAAAGCAAAAACATGCTATTTTGGTTATCCCTAGAGTTGCTAGAGTCCAAAATACAAAAGAGATTCATATTAATTAATGCAATCACTTAGTGACTCACTATATATAAGATATGATTAAGCCACCAAGTAAGAAGTACTTAATTTATTTTATTTATTTTTATTGTTCTAATGCTACATACTTAATTAATTTATTTAATGGTGGATTTCACTCTTTTTCAAAATGAAGACGAGATGCTTGCATAAATCATGATTGTATGTAACATTATTTTTCCAATAATAATTAATCGCTGAAATGGTAAGTCAAAAACTGGTATGGATGTTTTTAAGTGTGATTACAATTATGAAAATAATAATCAAGATCCATTTCAAATATTACAAAATGATGTCTCATGATTAGTTTTACAAAGGTAGAATATATATATATATATATATATATATATTGCTCGATTCCCTCAAAATTTCGATATAAAAACACTATTTTCAACTATAAATCTCATAAAATAAATATTTAAAGCATTAGACCACAAACATCAATTTCAGCACAAACGCTGAGAATATGTTATTTAAACAGGCCAAAACACTTTTATACAATCTCCTTGTTCTTTGTTTATCTGGAAACAATTTTTTTTTCACCCTCAGTACATCATTCCCTACGTGTTTCCTCATGACTTTGCCTCTTCCATTTTACTTATATGAAGCAACAGATGCAACTTTATGATTAGGTCCTGTGTGTGTGTATATATATAAATATATATATATATATAGAGAGAGAGAGAGAGAGAGAGAGAGTGAGAGAGGGTAGTGGATTTGTAGTTGCTTCAGATATTTAATACTAAAACAATCCAAAATGCATTATCCAGCACAATATATTAATATATTGTATAAGGGAAAGGCCAGAAATATATGTATATGTATATTAATGGCATAGAAGATTTCGTGAGAAAGGTGTGGGAGCATGCATAATGCAGGTCCAGTAATAGTACTACTCAGCTTTTCTGTGATTTTTTTTTATCAATTTTTTTTTCCTTTCTGCAACACTAAGCAGAAAGCAATTGAGTAAAATTGTCCCAACCACCAAGATTTTTACTGGCTAGCTGGCTTGTGAATTGATTAAAGCTTGATATGCTTGTAATCCATGCAACTTTTCTAATAATTTTTTATATCTTTATTGGTCTCTAATGGGTGGTGCCGGCTCAGCTAACTGTTGCTGTGCATGCAATCAAAAAATTTATATATAAACCCCTCATATATGATATTATATATATATATATATATACATTTATATATATAGCATCTACAGTTTGGGCAGTTGCCCAGCTTGCGCTTGATGTAGGGGAAAGAAAGTAAGTTTGCCTAGATTTCTTGGCCAGTACATCTTTTCACAATGATCTATCTGTTTGATTTTCATGATCTATGGTGACCTTTCCATGAAATGAGTGCTATAAATATTGTTGGAGATTAGATGGGAGATAATATATATATATAGGGTTTTTTTTTTTCAAATGCCAAAATCAATTTTGAAATTTAATAGATTCTTTTAGGAGAATATGTTTTTATTTAATGAGTGGTATCGAGGATTCTTATCTATTAGTATTTGTTTTTCCTTAATAGTTAAATAAGTGTTTTTTAATGACTTGATAATATTTTTACTTCTAAAAATATTTAAGAGGTTTAAAAAAAGAAATAGGCTGTTCGGTGAGACTTCTCAGTGGGTGTAGCATCACCCTTTTTTTAGAAGTTCTAAAGGTAATATCTTCATTTGAGGGAAAAGGGAATACTCTATAATTTTTTTATAGTTTGCGGTATGATTGTCTCAAATTAATATAATAGTTTGAGAGGTGATTTTAAATTTGATGATAGTTGGAGGAGGTTTTGTATATTTCTCCCATTCCGTTTCTTGATAGTGAAATAGTAAGAGAAATAGTTTACATATTTACAAGAGATAAAATTTTATCTCAGTTGGGGAATATATTTGTAGGAAATAGTAAGATAAAATTTACAACAGATAAAGTTCACTGCTAATAGTTTGGAACTTCAAAGACAGTCGACTAAAACACACACAAACAATGCACCAGTGAAGGGTTGATGAATAAACCAAATAGAACTCAAAATCCATAAGCTACAGATCAACAAAAAAAAAAATTATCACTCGGAAACCAGAATGCATAAGCTAGAGATCAACAAATCTATTAAGACTGCAGTGAATGTTCGACACACTCTTAATCAGTACCCACAAAAATGCATAATTTTTGCAATAAGCAACTCATGCGAGGATGAAGGGGAAGAGCAATTTCTTAAAGGGAACCACAGATACCTGTCGATGGACGATCTTGACTGCCGATATTGGCCTTCCCAAAACAATCACTCGGAAACGGATCGCGGGAAGGCACTGACTATGGTTCGCTTCAAGTCTGGAATGAGGGGCCTGGGATTAATTCAGCTCCAGAATCGCCGGGCACAAACAGGGGCGTGAACAAGTTGGTAGGCCAAAATGGGGACGAAGGAAATCGGGATTTGGGGGGAAATCTGAACTTCGATGGAGGTATTGGCGCCGTTTACATTAAAATCAGATTCACAGCGAACTTATGCGTCAGCAAAACATTTTGGGATTTTTCGGCGGTTTAATTCGCCGTAAGTATCGTTAAAATCGCTGCAAAAGTAAAAAAGAATTTTTACGGCAAAAATTTTCGCCGCAAATAAGCATAAAATCGCCGCAAAAAAATGACAATAATACGCACGGGTTGGAAGCCGTGTCGACCAAACCTATCGCCATAAATAATGACTTATTGCGGCGAGATTTATTGCAGCAGACCAAAAATCACCACAATAGAGCCATTTTCTTGTAGTGGTAGTTGACTACTAAAATATAGAGTGCGTATGTATATATAGGTGGACGTGGCACCCTTTATTTGGCTTGTACAAAAGCTTTGTCGTTTAGGATTGAAATTTAATATTGTTCGATCAACTTTCAAATAATAATGTCCAAATTTTCAAAACATGAGGAGTTATATAATATATATTTATTGTGTAATGCAATGGTGAAGACGGGGGGACGGTAGTACTGTTGATGCAGTATATGTACGTCTAAAGCCGTGCTGACAAATATATGATCGTTCCATGCATTTCCTAGGATCGATCTGACAGAGAATCTCCATATAACCAGATCAGGATGCATTTTCTCCTGTACGTTCATAAACCTAAGCACTTTTAAGATAATTTTGTCATTAGTACACGTATAGAAAATCTTGGAATAGGTCAATACGTAATTATTATATATATATATATATATATATATATCAGAACTGCTATATACAACCGCGGTGTAACCGGATGACTTCTACATCAGCATATGTCAGAAAAAATAAAAATAAAAATAGACAGAAATTTGAGAAAAGTAGAACCTTAGGAATAGTAGACATATGAGAAGAAGTAGACATTTGAGAAAGATAATCCATCTGACTATAAACATTTGAGAAGAAGAATAACCTCGGGAAGAAGATTTGAGAAAATTTTCATATTTGAGTGAGAGCATTTCGCACAGATTGCGAAGAGAATTTACTGCAGAAAATTCTATGTACAGAAAATTATATGCCAACCCATATGCATTTCACTTTTCTTAAACCCATTTTCCAAACATTCAAAACAAAACCAAAAGAATCCCAAAAGTGAGAGATTATTTCTAACATCATCGTAAACAAGCAAATATTTCTTTTCAAAAGCACAAAACTTGTTCGTTCAGGATCTCTTAGAAAGGCCTTGAAAAGCTTGCACTTTAGCTTGAATCGTTGGTGGTCATGGTGTTGAAGCCATGTCAAAATCCATTTCAAAGGAAAGATCATCTCTCACGCCTCACCCTTAATTTTTTTAGCAGACTTGTTTTGGGTAAGAAGTATTTTACTGAATTTGGATTTAAAACTTCAAACTCAATACCAACACTAGCTAGAAGAATTCCAAGAATTGCTAGACTAGTGGATTTTTTTTATGGAGCATTGAACATTGAAGACTGGATACCTTGGCTTGATTTCTTGGGCTTTCAGGGATACCAAAAGTGAATGAAAGTTGTAGTAAAAAACTGGATCGATTTCGTGACTATGTTTTTTATGAACACAATAAAAAGAGAATGAGATCTTGTGCCAAAGGACATAGTGGATTTACTGGCTCGGCCTGCCATGGCTTGAGGTTGGCGGTTGTGGCAGTGGAAGGGAATAGATGGAGAGAGAGAGCTTGAAACTAGAGAAATTTGAGAGAGAGAAGGAAACAAAATGAAAGAGGTAGAATAAATTTTTTTATGCAACCGGTTTCGCAGGGGTTACCCCAGCCGGTTGCAAGTAGAGTTTCTGTATATATATTGTGGATGATCATATATATTATATCGTATCACATGCATGCAATGTAACGCCCCAAACCCGGGTGGCTTGGAGAATTACTATTTGTCACTCATAAACATGTCTCCCAACACATTCGAAGAATAATCTCCAAAAACTTCATAAATGAAATCAATCTCAAATCTTCTCAATAATCTCATTACAAACTCCACACAATCTTTAATGCAATAATAATAAATCAAAGGGGTCCATAACCTCCCGGTAGTCATAACAACCCAACCAATAATTTCATAAATCTCACTGAAACCCAAGATATTACTAAAACTCAAAGAGATTAAAACTAAGAACACCAGAAGTCCTTCTTCTACAACATCTCCTCAGCTTAAACACAAACAGCAATCTAATCCAGGTCCTCATTTGGACTCTCCACATCATCTGAAAAAATATTATAATGATAGGGGGTGAGTTATCAATAACTCAATAAGCAGAAATCATATGCTAGCGTGCAAACATGAGCATTTACAAAGTAGAACATGCCGAACAAAATATTTTCCAGAGTTAACATGCAGAACAGAACCTATTTTCAAAAGTAACAGAGCGATGGTTTTAAGACAAGTAAAACCCTTAGTGCTTTGGCATAACATAAACTGAGTATCATCATCAGATCAAAACAGAGCATCAAACAGAGCAGAGACCATGTTTCACCCCCGTGGTAGGGTTGTGCTAACCCCGGTGGCCAAACCAGGCAGAGACAGAGGTGAAATCTTTCCTTTATTCTTCTCGGAGCCCCGAGTGTGCACACAGGAAAGACCACAATAAAACCACTTTGTTTCCAAAGTGGGTGCACTCAGAGACAGAGAAGTTGGTACCAACCCACACAGAGCAGAGCATAACAGAGCAGAGCAGAGCAAAGCAGAGACAGAGTCAGATACGAAAACCAGTACACCATGCCAAAGGTTTTTAGATGTTATATCAAAATAATACAGAGTATCAAAACAGAATCAGACAGTTTACACACACTGAACACAAAAGCCAAAATATCTTTTTGAATAAATGCACAACTTTTCATATTCTCAATATCGCTCATTTTTCAGATTTCAGAAATCACATGACAGAATTTAGCTCATGTCTACACAATACATGTCAGAACATATTTTTCTTTTTTTTCACATAGATTTCATGAATAATGCAGAATAGTGACCGAGGTTGATCTTTGTTTTCACAAGTTCCCAACACAACACAAATTATGCAAGTTTTCATAAAATCAACCTCAGTCTTATTAACTTGTATAAAACCCAGCATAGGAACCCCGCTTACCTGACTCCTGCAGCGCATTATCTAAGACTTGAATACGGTCTCTATCCGTCTCGTCACCTATTCATAAAAATAATATAAACTAAATATTAAAGTCCAACAACACAAAATTGGTCTTAGACAACTTAAGACCCAATTTCTAGACCATAATTCAACAAGTTTAATCCAACTTAAACAACCAAATAACAATCTAGACAGCCCACACTTCGACCCAAAATATTCTATACCAATCTCAGTATTGTCCAATACAAGCATCAAGACCAATGCCAATTCAAATTCCAATAACTCACACATATTCCAACAGTTCGCAGTCCCAAACAATTACTAACAATTTAACCAACAATACTACACAAAGCACACTTCTTCCCATTCACAACTCCATAACAAAAAATATAAACTAATACTTCCAAAAATTAAACTGTACTGGACAAAGAAAATTAAATTCCCTTCTAAAATAATTTCTCAACCACCAATCCAAACGACCCCCCTTACCCCTCGGACTCGGTCCAGCACAACTAAGAAAAACACAGTAAATATGAATTAGCGCAGAAATACATTTAAATCTCAAAAGTACTTTGGAAAAAATACTTACAATGCTATAATATAATTTTTGAAAGATCACGGAGGTGCTAAAAGCGGCAACGCAACAACAAAACAGTGCCAAATGCACTGTGGTCGTGGGTCTCAAAAACCCACTTTTGAACGGGTGCAAACGAAGACCCGAGATTGATAGGGTAGGGCTTAGGGATGTCGGTGAAGCTAATGGTGGTAGTGGTTGGCCGTGGGTGGCGGCGCAATAGGCGGTTGAAGTGCAAAAACACCCAAAACGGAAAAGTTGATGGTGGGGCTTCACCGGTGACAGATCGGAGGTGGGGTTGGGTCCATTGGGTTGCTAGAAGGTTGAGGATGATGCGGTGAGAAGATGGTGGCCGGAGGTGGCGCGACGGCGGCGCAGCAGCTCAAGGAATGTCGCGGCTTCGTGTGGTGCGTGGAGGCTAACGGCGGCGCGACTGGGGCTGGAAATCAGAGGGGGAGGTCGCCGGTGGGTGGCGGTGCTGGGAAGCCGGGCGGTGTCGACCACCGCCGGCGCAAGGCGGCGGGTCGAGGGCAAACGGCGGACGCACGGGAGAGAGAAAGAGAGAGAGGCGCGGGAGGGAGAAGAAAAAAAAAAGAAAAAAAGAAAAAAAGAAGGAAAAGAAGAAAAGGAAAAGAAAAGGAAAAGAAAAATAGAGAGAAAAGAAATGAGGTCCAATCCTCATAATTTGGGTCATGAAAATGATCCAACGGAAACGATTTTAAAACAGCTAGTGAAATAAAATATTTCAAACACAGTGATTAACATGAAAATAATTAATTAAACCCAATAATAAGTTAATTTGATTTGAGAAGAAATTTAAACGCATAAAAATAATTAATTTAGAGAAAGCACTTCAAAAATAATTTTCGTAAACTAAAAAAAAATCATAAAAATAACACAATTAAAAAAAATCCAACAATTTTAAAACAAGAGAATAAATTTTAAATTAATAACAAAAAAATCTTTCAATTAAAAATACACTAAAAATACGGGGTGTTACATGCAAAATGTTGACGTATACTACTACTTGATCAAGAAAAGACATCGATCATAAACGGTTGTCCAGAGATGTTTGAAGATTTAGGCGAGCAGCAATTAAAGCATTAATTGGGTTAGGCTTTAAGAGACTTATCTATTTCCAAGCGCAACCTTTGGGCATGACATGATAATATAAGTCTAAGCTTTTGTTTTTGTTTTTGTTTTTTTTTTTTGTTTTTTTAAGAGAAGAGACGGGGGGTCACATGCCCATGAGCGACCCCTTTCCAATATTTATTAGCAAAGCCCTCACTTAAGGCGGAGGAAAACCGCCGTAACAAAAGGACACATGAGACTAAAAGATATTACAAAAAAACCATCCCAAATAAATAAAACACATCCAATAGACCACCTTATTGTTCAAGTCATTAAAACAACGACCTTCAACAGACCAAAAAAATGCAGACAGCAAACCAGAAACAAAACCCAACTAGCCACATAAATCCCAACAATCATTTCTGTGACTGCAAACATATCACGCCAAGCTCTCAACCTGCAACCTTTCTTATAGACGACAATCTGAGAATACCCCTCAGTTTTCTTGGTAGACAAACGCTCTGACAATAGCTCCATGTCAGTCCCTTTTCACCTTTCTGTGCTGGATAATCAGCCACTTGGTTCCCTTCTTTGAATTGATGAACCACCTTATATTGTATGCCACTTAATTCCTTTATGACGTCATCCTAGTAGTTCCATAGATACCATACACTACAACATTTCTTCTTCAATCAATCAACTACGATTTTTGAATCACATTCCAAAACCACCTGCGTACAGGCCATAGATTTACACAAACGAACTCCTTGCAATAACGCTCGCAGCTCTGCCTCATTGTTGGTCCCAAAGCCATATGTTGCAGAAAAACCAGCCTAAATATGTCCCCTACGGTCTCGTATCACTCCACCCCCACCACAGTTTCCTGGGTTCCCACGACAACTCCCATCCACATTTAACTTCCACCAACCACAAGGAGGTTTCACCCATACAATAATATGCACTTTCTGTATTGCTCAACCCTGAATCGGAATATCCAATGCACTCAGAAGCTGATAGTCAATCTAGGAAATCTTTAAATCGGTCAAGTCATTCACCAAAGTACCAAGCCAAAATCGAATGTTCCTCCAAACTCCTATGTGGTTTTCTTGGACACCTTCCATCTGAGCTTTGCAGCCCCGTCTCCATAAACACCATGTAATTATACTAGGTAAGAGACCAATTAACACGCCCCCTTGGGTGCCTTTTTTTGCACATGCAAACTGTAACACCCCGTATTTTAGTGTAATTTTTTTACTGAAGGATTTTTATTATTTATTCAAAAATTTATCCTTCTATTTTAAAATTGGTTGGATTTTTTAGTGAGTTTATTTCTATGATTTTAATTTGTTAAATTGGTGAAAATTATTTTATTGTGTGCTTTCTTGATATTTATTTATTGTTATGCATTTAAATTGCTTTTAATATTTAAATTAATCACTGGGTGATTTAATTATTTCAATTTGACTTTACCATTACGTTTAAATTATTTTATTTAACTTATGGTTTTAAAATCGTTTCCGTTGGATCATTTTCGTGACCCAAGTTATGAGGATTGGACCTCATTTCTTTTCCCCTCTTTTTCTTTCCTCTCCTTTTCTTTTCTTTTTTTTTCTTTTCTCCTTTTTCCTTCGGTTTCTTTCTCTCCCGCGCGAGCCCGACCCTCTCTCTCTCCCCATGCGACTTCGGCCTCCACCCAGCCCACCGCCGTCGAGCCGCCGTGGTCGACACCGCCCCCTCCTTTTGGTTCCCCTGCCGCCGGCGACCTCACCCTACCAACCTCACTTCCATCCGAGCCACCATTAGCCTCCACGCACGGCTTGAAGCCGCGGCCTTCACCTCCTTTGCGCGCCGCCGTCGCGCCACCATTGGCCACCATCTTCCTACCACTTCATCCCTGACCTCTTGGCAACTCTTTGGACCCAACCCCAGCTCCGATCCGTCACCGGTGAAGCCCCACCAAGTCCATTTCCGATTTGTACGTTTTTTGCCTTAAACCACCATTTGCGCCGTCATCCACGGCAAACCACCACCACCATTGGCTTCACCGACCTCTCTAGGCCCTACCCTATCATTTTGGGGTCTTCGTTTGTCTCCGTTGAAAAGTGGGTATTTGTGACCCACGGCCACAGTGTATTTTACACTGTGGTGTTGCTCAGACGTCGCCTTTTTCAGTTTCGTGATCCTTCGGAAATCATTATATAGCAATGTAAGTATTTTTTTCAAAGAATTCTCGTGAATTTAATGTATTTTTGCACTAGCACATTACACTGTATTTTAATTGCTGGTTGGTTTTGCCGGACTGAGTCCGAGGAGTAACGGGGTTGATTGGATTGGGTGATGGAGTTGTTAGTATGATTGGTTTAGACTATGAGATTTGTTGGCTGTTCGGGTTTAAATATTGGTGTTTTGTGTATGACGTGGGTTGTGGTGGATATTGGTGATTTTATGAAGTAATGATATACTTTGGGATTATGAGGATTTTTAAGTTTTGAGAAATTAAGATAGATTATTTTAGAAGCTTAGGCTTAAATATGGAAATCCGTAATTGGTTGAAAACTTACGGAAATTGTGTGATTATTTTTTTATAGGTGACGATTATTAGTCGACTCAACATTTTTTGAAGAAATTTCTGAAAAGCTAAGAAGTCCAGGTAAGCGGGGTTCATATACTAGTTTTGCATAAAAGAAATAAAATGAGGTTGACTTTGAAAATAAACGTGTTTGTTTTTGAAAAGAAATGAGCTGAAAACAACCTCAGATGTTTATTCTGCATATGCATAAATTCAATATAAGAGAGTATTTTTCTGTCATGACTGGTGTAGACATGAGCTAGTTTTGTGTACTTTATTTCTGAACTATGTAAAAGAGCGAATATGAAAATCTGGAAGTTTTGTTATGAACAAATGAGGATATTTTGTTTATGTTTATCTCCAACATGTGAAATTATTTGAAGCTTTTCAGTGTTTTGTTTTGATATGATGTGTCATCTGAAAATCTTGGCATGAAGTTCTGATTCTGTATATGATTGTAATCGGATTTTCGATGAAATCCGTTCTGTTTCTGTTAAGGCCTAGCCACGGGTATAATGGTGGTTTATAACCCTACCACGGGGGTGAAACATGGTATACGGCCCAGCCACGGGTATAATGGTGGTTTATAACCCTACCACGGGGGTGAAACATGGAAAATGGCCCAGCCACGGGTATAATGGTGGTTTATAACCCTACCACGGGGGTGAAACATGGAATATGGCCCAGCCACGGGTATAATGGTGGTTTATAACCCTACCACGGGGGTTAAACATGGTATTGTCCCGATGTGATATTAAATGAAGATAAGATTATAATGTTTCAGTTTAGAAATGTCAACGGAAGTTCTTTTTGGAATAAGTTCATTTTTCTGAAAATTTCGCTCTAATGTTTTTGTACAAGTTTTGTTTCTTCATTCTGAAAGTAAATGTTCTGTTCGGCTTATCAAATGTTATAAATGCTCATGTTTACATGCTAGTATATGCTCTCTGCTTACTGAGTTGTTGATAACTCACCCCGTTAATCTTCATAATATTTCAGATGACATCGATGGCTCAGCTGAAGATCAGTATTAGAGTCTATGGAGAAGATTAGCATTGTTTTGTTGTTGGGTATCTCATGATATTAGTGTTGGTGTTGGAGGTTAATTATTTTTCTTAAGTTTGCTTCAATGGATTTAGACGGTTTATGGATACTTATGTTAATGTTATATTATTTCTAGTTGTTATTTGAGACATGAAGAAGAGTTGATTTTATTTGGGTTGTTGGATTGAATATTGGATAGATGAGTTTATTTGATTTATTTAATTGAAGTATATACGTCAGATTTGAGGTTTGGGAAAATGGATAAATTCTTGAATTTGGAAGTACTCTAGCCTTGTTAGAGTTGATTATCAGGTTTTATGAGTTAACTCTCCGGACCCTCGGGGTCGGGGTGTTACACAAACCATACCTCCACACGGTGCCACCAACTATTAGTCTGCATACACACAACGCCCAGTGCCACGGACGCAATACGCCATACTCGCTCTGCAACCTGACCTGTCGCCAATACATGATCCATCGTTTCCGTCTTGGGTGGAAAACAACAATCACATTTGGATGCCATTACAATGCCACATGCCTGCACCCTCTCATCAACAGCAAGGCAATTAAATCTCGCTCGCCACATACAAATCGAGATCCTCTTCGGTAGCAAATTATTCCAGACCTAGTCCGTCCATGAGATAAGGTCCCCTCTTACACGAATAAATTCCCAGGCAGTTGTTGTTGTGAACCTCCCATCTTTAGCAGGCGTCCACACCAGAACATCCTACCCAGTCCTTCCAGCAGAGACCAATCTCACTACTGCCTCCGATAACTCCTCACCAATTAATTGTTCAAGAATTTCAACATTCCAACTATCACCAATCCATACATCTTTTATAATCAGGGACGACGTTGATACGCTACCTACCATGTGGGAGAGTGGTTGATCCGAAAACCATCGGTCAAACCAAAATGAGGCCAAACCATTCCTTACTTTTGTTCTGGACGCAGCACACATATCTAGCAGGACAACCATAATGGATTTCCAAAATCTAGAACTATTCCTTTGCACCTCCAGCAGAGATATATGTTGCCCTCTACCATACTTTGACAACAAGAACCGAGACCACAATGACTCCTTAGAAAGGAGTCGTCAAGCCATCTTCATATGCAGCGCTCGTTGAAGTTCTGAAAAATCTCTCAGCCCCTAACCACCTTAGAAAGGAGACCACAATGGGTTTTGCCCTCTACAAAATTGCCGACAAAACCCAAAGCCAATGAGAATATTCAACATAAACTCCTAATGTACCCTGTCATACGCCTTTGCCATGTCAATTTTCACCATAACATTTCCTCCTAATTTTTTTATTTATTCATACCATGGACCATTTCCTGAGTGAGGGAAATGTTCTCAAATATACTACAACTTGGGATGAATGGCCCTTATTCCTGGAAAACCAACCTTGGCAAAATTGCATTCAATCGAGCCTCTAAGATCTTCGAGAAAGTCTTATATGCCACTGAACATAGGTTAATAGGCCTAATATATCAAAGCTCTTCGGGTCAAGGACTTTAGGAATCAACACAATATATGATGCACCATAAAACTTGGGAAGCGATGCACCTGTAAAGAACTCCCTAGCCGCCTCCACCACATCCTTTTTCACAATATGCCAACAAGAAATATATAAAGAGGACCTGAAACCATCCGGGCCCGGTCTGCTATGCAGGGGAATAGAGAAAACCACATTCTTAACTTCCTCTTCTGAAGGCAACCGGCATAAATCAACATTCTCCTCCATTGACACAGTCGGCGACAGCAAAGGCGTTAACTCAGCTTCCTCAATAGGCGGCGTTTCAGTGAGAAATGTTTGAAAATACCTCAACGCCCCCCCATGAACCTGCTTGGGAGAGGTCAACACCGTTCCATCCTCCAACTGCATCCTAGCAATAACCGCCTCATGCCAACGTTGAGCCACAATAGCATGAAAGAACCTAGAATTTCGATCTCCCTCCTTCAGCCATTTCGTCTTAGCAACCTGAGCCAAACGAGTCTCCTCTTGTTTTTTCCACAGATCTAAATCCATCTTTGTAGCTATTAACTCAGCATCTGTCTCCTCTGAAAATTCAACTTGAAGCTTGAACTCCAAGGCTGTAAGCTTCTCTTCAAGGACCTGGATATGCTTCTCAACTCTACCAAAGACAGTTTTATTCTTGGCTCACAATTCCAGTTTAACTCTCTTCAACTTTGCTGCCAGCTTTACTAAACCTGAACCCCACGTAGGTTGTTCCCAAGCGTTTTTCATCAAAGTATGAAAAGATTCATGAGAAACCCACATTTTTTGGAAACGAAACGAGGAGGGGCCGTACCTTGTTTCAATACAATATGCTCTTAATATCATAGAGCTATGATCTGATGACTTTCTTTTGACATATTCCATTTCGGACCTATTAAACCTTTTTGAAAAAGCCATATTCATTAGAGCCCAATCAACCTGCCCTTTTCTCACATTTACTCTATGGCCATTGCACCATGAGAGATGATTCCCATGATAATGAACTTCCAGGAGGCCACAAGTATCAATCCACTCATTAAACTCATCCATATCTTGAGCAAGACAGGGACACCCTCCCACTCATTCACGGTCAGTTCGGATGATGGTAAAGTCACCAAAAACTAACCACGGAGAGGTAATCTGATGATAAACCACCAGGCTCTCCCATAAACTTCTTCAGTTCACATGAGTGCACTTGGCATAAACAAATGTGACCAGCGTCCGCATAGAATCAATACATACCCACCCCGTAATCATCTGATTAGTGACACTTTCCACCTCCATTGCATACCGGCCATGCTAGAGCACCCAAATTTTCCCCATGCTTCTTCATTACAACTATAACCATCAAAATTTAATGAACTTACAAGTTGCTGCAATTTAGATTCTTGTGCAAATGGTTCAAATAGAGCGACAAGCATACAATTATTCTTCTTAATCAAGTTCCGCAATACCCAACGAGAACTACCCAACCCCCTTATATTCCACGCTATGATGGACTCAGTCATAAATGAAGTTTTTTTGTGCTGGTCGACACCCTTTGAGATTGTCTTTGCACAGCCTTATTTTTTCCTTGAACTCTTGAACCAAATACGGTCATACTCTCAGACTCATACCCTTTCTACTTGGCAATTCTAGAGATATTTTCTTCTTCCTCTCCCTTGGTGCAATATGTAGGATCACTCGGCTCCTCTATTATAGGCCTCACATCTTCAGCCACAAACACCCCTGGGTCCATCAGCTCTTCTATTCTATAATTCCCTTGTACATCCCCAGATGCCACTGGAACGTTCAAGTCCTTGATTGCATGGCTCACTTCTGCCTCCACGACCGCCACTACATCAACCATCTCCTCTAACATCAGGGCCTGCGATGCTACCACTAGAATATTTTCACTCACAGGACTACCACCCTTGGCCTCCTCTTCCATACTCGGCACACGTTCCATATAAATAATGGCCCCACTTTGGATTAAAGGCAACTCTACAACCTTTTCAATATAACTTGGTCCCTCGACAGGTTTTGATTTTGAACTCCCCGGAACCTCCCTATTCTTTGGCATGTCATCTTCCTTACGACTCACTTCCGCTTCCTCCTCCACCACCATCTCTGGTGCAGTCCTCTCTACAGGGACTTCCTCCTCCTTTCCACAACAATCATGACTTTCTTGGTGCTTCTCTGCTTTTTGTTTCTCCTGCCATTTTATCCTCGCACCCCTAGCACCCCCTTTAACCTCATCCCTTCCATGACGCACTGCCCCTTCCCCAGCCCTACAAACCATCGAAGAATGGCCCTGTCTCCAGCACCTAGTACAATAAAAATTAGGTGTTCATATCGCACCTCCTGCCAAAATTTTTTATTAGCCACCACAATAGGGAAACCCTATACTGGCTCCTCAGTCAAGTCACTCTCCACACATATCCGTGCCCCGGTCGCTCTAGATCGATGTAACGTTGCATTATCCACCCCCAGAAATCTGCCAAACCTTGTTGCTAATATTTGCAATATGTCTGTGTGATACATATGCATGGAAAGACCAGGCAAAAAAATCCACTGAGGCGCCACTGCTGATTCTTTTTGCAAATCAAATTCTTTTGTCCATCGGAATAGCCGAAACACCGAGCCAACAATCAATCGACCCTCTCGGGCCCAAGCATGCACAAAATCCATATCCAACTGCAGCTTCACTAGGACATGATGTTCATCCATCACACTCACCGTCGGAATCTCCAACAGCCCCCAGGATTTTATGATTGCCAAACAAATGTTATCAATCGTGGGTCTAATACGCATAAACTTCATGACAAGTGCAAACCGGAACTCCTCAGCCGCTTTCGTCATTTTTGGTTCCGTGAAAACAAAACTAGGCTCTACGTCCACATCTACATGATATCTCATCCGAACTTTAAAAGTAAAATGAATGATATGAACCCGTGGGAATGAATTCCCTTGAACCCACAATCAATTTGAAAACTCCCCAACAAAGCCAAAATCAAGTCAATAGATAGAGAACCTAAACCTGATAAGAACTTGTTTCAAGAACCTAGATTATATTAAAATCTAGACCAGTTGAAGAACCTGTCTCAAGAACCCAGATTACAAAGGAGGAACGCCACAAAGATTGTGATTTACCTTTGATAAGTTCAAGAGTTCAATCAAGAACAAGAGGAGAAAACTCAACTCACAAATAAAATTCAATATTGTCTAACCTTCAAATGAGGCTACAAAGAGTTTTTAAACCCAAATCTAATAAAAATCCTAGCCAAAATAAAGCCCCTTTTACCCAAAATGACCCTTGATGAACAATACCGACTACAGTACGCGCGGCTACAGTAACCCTACAATAAATTGATGAAAACCCTAGTTCCTAAAGAGTAACTTTCCAAATAAGCCATTGGCCAAAATACAAGGCCTTCCCGAAAAACTTAGTTCATAAGAAATAAAACATGTGAGCTAAGCATCTTCAAGCCCACTTATTCTAAACTAATAAAATAAATCATTTAACCAAATTTGAAGCCTCCAATAACAATAGGCCATATCTCTAAGTCATGTCTTCCACAACTTGAATCAAGTGGATCAAAATTGGTTCTTCTTCTTTCAGACCCATCTTGAGTGTTGGGCTCTTGCTGGCTTCATCCCAAGTGGATTGCACCAATCATTGCATTGCTTCCTTGATCTTCTTGGCCCTTGATCTTGTAATTGGCCCATTTGGAACTTGCAAAGGATTTTTAAGAGTAAGCCCACCATGGTTCCTATCATTCCCCCTCTCCTCAAAATATTCGACCTCGAATCTTCACCTACATTAAAAGGAGAAAGATTAGAAATATTGAAAGTTGCAGAAACTTTATACTCACCTGGAAGATCCACTTTATATGCATTGTCATTAATTTTCTCAAGAATTTGGAAAGGTCCATCTCCTCGAGGATGCAACTTAGTCCTTCTATGGGCTGGGAATCTTTCTTTGCGCATGTGAACCCAAACCCAATCTCCTGATTCAAAGATGACACGCCTTCGTCCTTTATTGGCTTGGGAAGCAACCCTTTCATTCTTTTGGACAATTTGAAGCCGTACCCTCTCATGAAGTGATTTCACCAATTCTACCTTCTTTTGTCCATCCAAACTACTCCTCCGGGATAGAGCATCAGCAACAATGTTCTCCTTACCTTGCTTGTAACAGATGACATAGGGAATGGTCTCAATATATTCTATCCATCTAGCATGCCTTTTATTCAACTTACCTTGACCCTTGAAATGCTTCAATGATTCATGATCGGTGTGGATCACAAATTCCCTTGGCCATAGGTAGTGCTGCCAAGTCTCTAATGCACGAACAAGAGCATAAAGCGCTTTTTCATAAGTAGGGTACTTCAGGGATGCCTCACTTAACGTTTCACTGAAGAAGGCTATGGGCCGCCTATCCTGCATCAAAACGGCTCCAATCCCTATTCCTGAGGCATCACATTCAATCTCAAAAGTTTTGTTAAAATCAGGTAATGCTAACACAGGTGCAAAGCACAACCTTTCTTTAATAGTGGCAAAAGCATTCTCTTGATTAGCCCCCCAATGAAGCCCAACATTCTTTTTAATTACCTCAGTGAGTGGTGCAACAATGGTGCTGAAGTCTTTAACAAAACGCCAATAAAAGCTAGCTAAGCCATGAAAGCTTCTTACCTCAGTGATGCTTTTTGGCGTTGGCCACTCCTTGATGGCCTTGACTTTCTCTTCATCCACCTCAATACCCTTTGTACTAACAACATAACCAAGAAAAATAACTTTTTCCATGCAAAAGGCACATTTCTTCAAATTAGCATACAACTTTTCACATCTCAACACATCAAACACAGATCTCAAATACTCAATATGTTCATTTAAGTTCTTGTTGTATACTAAAATATCATCAAAGTACACAACCACAAACTTGCCTATGAATGCACGTAGGACATGGTTCATTAATCTCATGAAAGTACTAGGCGCATTTATAAGTCCAAATGGCATAACCAACCATTCATAAAGCCCATACTTAGTCTTAAAAGTAGTTTTCCATTCATCACCCTCTTTCATTCTAATTTGATGGTACCCACTTTCAAGATCAATTTTACTGAAAATACATGAGCCATGCAATTCATCAAGCATATCTTCCAATCTAGGAATGAGATGGTGATACTTTACCGTGATATTGTTGACCGCCCTGCAATCAATGCACATCCTCCACGTCCCATCCTTCTTTGGCACTAGTAGCACTGGTACTGCACAAGGGCTCATGCTCTCCCTCACATACCCCTTGCTCATCAAATCCTCAACTTGCCTCTGAAGCTCATTTGTCTCCTCTGGATTACTCCTATAGGCTGGTCGATTTGGAATAGCAGCCCCGGGCACAAAATCAATCTGGTGCTCAATGCCTCTAATGGGTGGCAACTCATTTGGCATCTCCTCCGGGAATACATCCTCAAACTCCTGCAACAAATAAACAGCCAAACTAGAAAGAGACTGGTTAGTTTCATCAAGAGTAAGATAAGACTCTTTATAGACAAGAAAAATCATAGGGCGATCTGCGAAGAAAGCCCTCTTAACCTCACTCTCTCTTGCATAGAAACTCACTTTTGCCTTTCCTTTTCTCTCAGAAGACTCTCTTTCTTTTTTCTCTCGTGGCTCCACTCTTTTTTCTTTACTCTCAGCCACCTCTCTACTTTCTTTTTCACTCTTTCTTTTATGCTCATTTTCACTCTCACTCTTTCTTTTTTGCTCAATCTCTTTTTCACTCTTCCTTTTTTGATCACTCTCATTTTCACTCTTTCTCTTCTGATCACTCTCATTTTCACTCTTTCTTTTTTGAGCAACCTCACTTTTCAATTTCAGTTGGTCCTCATAGACCTGGCTTGGAGTTAAAGGAGCAAGCTTAATTGTTTTGCCCTCCTTTTCAAAGCTGTACATGTTCTTGAACCCATCATGTGTCACTCTCCTATCATACTGCCACGGCCTCCCCAACAAAATATGGCCCGCATGCATAGGCACAACATCACAAAGCACCTCATCCTGATACTTCCCAATAGAAAAAGTAACTAACACTTGTTTATCCACCCTAACCTCTCCACAATCATTCAACCACTGCAATTTGTATGGTCTAGAGTGTTTTAAGGTTGGTAAATTCAATTTCTTAACCAAAGTAGTGCTAGCCACATTAGTACAACTCCCCCCATCAATGATCATACTACATACCTTATTGTTCATATGGCATCTAGTATGGAAAATGTTCTCTCTCTGTTGCTCTGCATCATTCACCTTATTGTCTGCATTGAGAGCACGCCTGGCAACAAGAGACTCATCTGTCACAAGGTATACTACTCCATCATCATCACTAGCATCAACCAACTCGGGCACCTCATCACTATCATCCTCACTCTCAGTCATCACCTCCCCATTGTCATGCATAATCATCACCCTCCTATTTGGACATTGAGAAGCAATGTGCCTTGAACCCAAACACTTAAAACATTTAATATCTCTATTCCATGAAGGTTGGGATTCTACCTTGGGTTTGTTGCTAGTTCCCTCATCTTTTCCCTTAGGTGGTTCGGTCTTTCTCTTTGCTTCAGCTGGATCATTCCTATCCCATTTTGATTTCTAAGTAGTGCTATAAACCGAAGTGTACCTTGCTATCCCTTTTCTCTTTAATTGCCTCTCCACCTTCATAGCCATGTGCACCATGTCCTCTATCTCCACATAATGCTGCAATTCAATTACATTGGCTATGTCCCTATTCAAACCACTCAAAAATCTAGCCATGGTGGCCTCTCGGTCCTCCTCTACATTAGCCCGAATCATCGCCACCTCCATCTCCTTATGGTAATCCTCTACACTTCTAGACCCCTGTTTAAAATTTTGTAATTTCTTGTAAAGGTCTCTATAGTAATGGCTAGGAACAAATATCCGCCTCATGAGAGCTTTCAACTCTCCCCATGTCTCTATAGGCCTCTCATAATTCCTCCTCCTATTGGTCACTAATTGATCCCACCAAATAATAGCTTAATCAGTGAACTCAATTACCGCCAACTTCACTTTCTTCTCCTCAGAGTAATTATGGCAATCAAACACCAACTCTATTTTTTTCTCCCACTCTAGATAAATCTCAGGGTCAGTTCTACCTTGGAAAGATGGTATTTTCATTTTGATGCTACCAAGGTCTCTATCTACACTATCCCGACCCCTTAGATTCCCCTCAAGTCCTCTTTCATGCCTAACTCTTCTATTTCTACCCGACCCAACGTCAGATGCTAAGTCTTCCTCATCCTCACCATCTCCTTCATTCTCATACTAATTTTCAACTCTATGCTCACGTCACCTCCTATCCCTCCCACCTTGTAGATTTCTAATCGCTGCTTCTTGATAATCCATTATATCCCTCACTTCACCGAACACCAAGTTCAACCGCTCAAACTGTTGTTGCATGGCTTGCAACACAAAGGATGAGTTATCTGCTCTCCCCCTTGGTGATGCACTACTCTGATGAGACATTATCAGGTGCTACACAAAAGAATGTTAGTGGCAAAAAAAAGTAAACCTCACACACTCCCTTACGTGTTTCACTCTTAATTGGCTTTTTTTCGATAATAGTCTCACACTCTCTTGCCTTTCACCTCAAGAGTTTTTCCACTCAAGTTCTTTAAGAACTAATTGACTCAATCAAGACAAAGCAACCTTGTTTTATCTCAACTAGTAATTAGGTCCAAGAAAAAGAACAAGAGAAACATGGAAGGAATGGAAAAAAAAAAAAAAACCTACTAGAATAATGTATGCACCCCCTTTGATGATAAGGCTCAAGAAAAAATCTCAGAATTTTTTTTTTCAACGATTTTTTTTTTCCTTTCTTTTTTTTTTTCTTTTCACCAACTGATTTGATCACAATCACGAATAAGCAGTTGAGAAAACCCTAACAATAACTCAAAAACCCTAGGGCAAGTGATATATAGCAGCCCCTAGAACAAGAGATTTTAGCCAACACAAATCCTAGAACAATGAATTTCAGCAACCCTAACAATAGTGAAGAAATCTGCTAGCCACCACTATTTTTTTTTTGTAATCAATCCTAGAACAATGAAGTCCTAGAATTAAATATGCAAGAAATAAAAGATAGAATCAGACCTGATTGGAAACCTTGCTCTGAATACCAAATGATATGAACCCGTGGGAATGAATTCCCTTGAACCCACAATCAATTTGAAAACTCCCCAAGAAAGTCAAAATCAAGTCAACGGATGGAGAACCTAGACCCGATGAGAACTTGTTTCAAGAACCTAGATTATATTAAAATCTACTCCAGTTGAAGAACCCGTCTCAAGAACCCAGATTACAAAGGAATAATGCCACAAAAGTTGTGATTTACCTTTAATAAGTTCAAGAGTTCAATCAAGAACAAGATGAGAAAACTCAACTCACAAATAAAATTCAATATTGTCTAACCTTCAAATGAGGTTACAAAGAGTTTTTAAACCCAAACCTAATCAAAATCCTAGTCAAAATAAAGCCCCTTTTACCCAAAATGACCATTGATGAACAGTACCAGCTACAGTACGCGCGGCTACAGTAACCCTACAATAAATTTATGAAACCCTAGTTCCTAAAAAGTAACTTTCCAAATAAGCCCTTGGCCAAAATACAAGGCCTTCCCAAATAACTTAGTTCATAAGAAATAAGACATGGGGGCCAAGCATCTTCAAGCCCACTTATTCTAAACTAATAAAATAAATCATTTAACCAAATTGGAAGCCTCCAATAACAGTAGGCCATATCTCTAAGTCATGTCTTCCACAACTTGAATCAAGTGGAACAAAACTGGTTCTTCTTCTTTTAGACCTATCTTGAGTGTTCGGCTCTTGCTGGCTTCATCCCAAGTGGATTGCACCAATCCTTACATTGCTTCCTTGATCTTCTCGACCCTTGATCTTGTAATTGGCTCATCTGAAACTTGCAAAGGATCTTTACAAGTAGGCTCACCTTGGTTCCTATCACGTCGCCCCCTTTGAGACCATTTGCGCAAAGGACAAAGTGCCCCCATCCCCACCAGCAGTCCCCTCCAGAGAGGTTGGGTTAAACCCTAGGCAAACGTAAGAGACCACCCAGAAAAGGAAATCCGAAAAAATATAAGTCTAAGTTTGAAATGACTTTTGTAATTTTGACATATATCATTAATATAATAATAAAAACATAATAAAATAAATAAGAATCCTAAAATAACAAAAGAAAAATATATTAAATTAGTGTATTTCGAAAAAAAAAAAAAACAATAGCATTATAATGTCTTCTGCTAAGAATTAATGGCTTTTACGTAAAAGGCCATTTTATATTGTAGGACCAATATTCTACAGGGACCGAAGAAATTAAATGCACAAGGAAAATGCACCGATGCATGGTGGATTTCTTCGGTCCCCTTAGCATTTTTATATGTTATATTACAAAGCCACATGCATATAATATATAGAGACGCTTCACCTTAAAATATCAGCATTTCGGATGACGTACGTTTACATTTTATGAATTAATTACTCGGCTACTTTTCAATGTAGGAATATCTCAGGCTAGCTAGGATGAAGACAATGTCTTGATCCATGAGAAATCGTCCAAATCAGAAAGAAAATCACAAAGATCCTTAAAATGATATTGTAATTTTGACAAATCAGTTTGAATCCTAAACTTGAAAACAACCATGTCTTATTGAAAACAGCATGATATTATTTTAAACTATTATAAGCTAATGGTCCATACAATGGACACATTATACATTGCTTAATTAATTCGGTCCTTGATACGCCCGATGAATAGTACTGAATTATACTTGTGAGATATATAGTTGCTCCCAATCTTCAATATCATCGATCGATTGCAGGCCGTGTCATCATGGAAAAAAGTAAATTTTAAATTTTAGATCAAGATCTTGTACTGATGAGAGGCCGATTGCATTTGAATCATGACTCTAGCTAGCTGGAAAATGAATCCAAGATCTTATCCATATGATCTTTGAATAACAGTCAGAAATGCATATATATATATATATGCATTGCATGCATGGCCTGGGAAATGGAATGGTAACAATAGGATCTTTGAGATTTTCCAGGCCATGCATTATATATACTAATTACAATAGTCTTGGTCAATGACAACTCCTCGATCCAAATCAGAAAGAAAATCTCAAAAGATCCTAATTAGATGATATTGTTTTAATTTTGACGAATTAATTGTCAACCTAGGTCGAGTATATATATATATATACTCGGAAACAACATTTCTTATCTATTGAAAACAACATGAGATCATGTTTTTTTTCCCTAACGGTCTATATATATATATATAATAGATATTGTTTTGGTCCTTGACAGGCCCCCAGTGGTCATGATTATATAATAAAGATCTGCAGGTGCATGGCTTACTTCGAATCTGCAATATCAACAATTGCTGGTGTCATAGGGTTTAAAGGTAAATTTTAAATCTTAGTCCAAGATCTTGTGATGATCATAGGCCAGATTACATATTAATGAGCCTGGAAAATGAATCCATGCAGGATCTTGTCCCTGTCATTGAACACATCAAACGGAAATATTGTATGCTGGTGAATTGCTGCATGCAGCTATGCAGATATATATATATATATATATATATATATATACACATTTTCAATAAAAAGGAAACACCATTAATAGAAGTCAACACATACCTTTTTTCTTAATTTCAAGTATTAGGCAAAAAGGTCGTCGACAGATGCATGCATGCATGCAAAGTTCCAAGTAGCAAATGCAAGAGAACAATTACGCAAGCGAAGTACAGCTAGCCCTATATCAGTCTAAGGCTTTGCTCTCGAAAGCAAGCTAAATTTTAAAATGTATTAACAGTGGCGGAACTATATATATATATATATATATATATATATATATATTGTCAATTTTTCTAATGCGAATGTATTATTTATGCAAAATAAAAAGAGATAAATCTTAAACTTAATTCAAAGGCAAATTATAAGATCATAACTGTTGTGGGTGTGTTTCACCGCCACCACCTCACAATTACCTGCAACCAAAGAGTTGGGGGCTTGGGGGTTCGAGCGAACGCCTACAATGCCTAAGTCAGTGACTGAAGATAATAACAATAATGCTAATGAATTCGATCCTTTTTACGTACTTGGGTTCTCCTCTTATATAAAGCTTCTGAACCATTTTGTTGCTTAAGGGATAACAGACATATCTATTATTCAAATTCAAACTTGGAGATGATGGTTCTTGGTCTAATGGATTATTATAATAATTATCATTCCTTTATTGCCACTGGGTGTTTACTTAGTCAGAAATGAGAAGTGGGTTGGTCCCTTCTCGGCTTTAATGGACCCCTTCGGTATTGGGAGTCAAATCAAGAGTAAGTGAAGGCCCAAACCTGTACTGTATGGGTGAGAAGAATGTCCTCTCCAATAACTATATATAAAAGTTACATCTCGGTAAATCTAATTTATAGAGAGCAAAAAAAAATATATAATTTTTCATATATATGTAAAAATAAAATTCTTAAAAACACAACTTAGCATCCCCTTTTGATTTCTTATGACAGTCGATCGTGGAATGATCATATTCATCCATTATCTTTTTTGTATTAATATTTTTAAAAATCTTGTTCTCAATTAAAAACTAACAGATGATTTTTCATAAGCTCATATTTCATTTTAGTACGCAATTTAGTTTATACAAGTTTTGTATAAAATTTAGATATTTTGTTACCACGATAAGTATATAATGCTACAATCGAAACCTCAAATAAATTTTTTCTTGGTTTATAAAATCTAAAGGAAAAAAGTTCTCAACTATTTTTTCATACAAAATATCAACCTTAAATGATTCTTCTAGTGTATATTTAAGTTTGGGTTTCATATTAAGAAGCTTGATATAGTATAATCAAGAACTTTGGGTCCATATTAATAAGTTTGTTATTCTCATAAATTTAATTTTAAGCTTCTTTAGAATTTACACATCAAATTGAAAGAATTTTTGGGAGAAAGAAATAAATTTTGAATGGACTTGTCGTAGTAATTACATTATATATAGAAATTAAATAACATTTCGGGCCATATACGAAAAAAATGGAGAGAAGCATTTTTGTTTATATATACACATTTTAGAAGATTTTGGAGATCTTTACAACGAAAAAATGTTTTTGGGGCAATTTTTGTCGGGAACAAATAAAAATCGTCCCAAAAAATGAGTTTTGGGAATAAAACTTCAATTTCATCCATAAATACTGATGAAAGTCGTTTACTGTTCAAACGAGATATTTAGGGATGAAACATTACGTCCCCAATAAAATTATCGATTGAACGTGTACTAAAATGTTCGATCATAAAAGAAATAAACATTCGAACTGATATTAGTTACGGTCGAACATAAAATTGGCAGGATAAGTTAATAAATTTAGCAGGAAATTGCCTTACCATGTGAACGATTCATTTGAGTGTTCAAATGCAAAGGAGTTTTTGTTCGACCGATTTATATTGCGCTCCATCAATGGGTTTTTATATGGAAGAAGTTTTCCCAAATAATATAAATGTTCGAATATGGATAGTAAACGGTTGATCGGCACTAATACCCATTTGAATGACCAATATACGGTTTGAATAGAAAATATGGCGGGATCCATGAACAAATCTTTGGCGGAAGTGTAAAATCCGTTTGAAGGCTTCAACAATACGTTCGAACATGACTAGAATTTTTATTTATTTTAATGTAAAAAAATCACTTAATTAATTATGGATAAATACATAATTTATATTAAAAAATAACAATTTAAGAATATATAGAATAAAAATCAATAATTAGTTTAGAAAAGGAAAAGACAAACTCACATTAAAAAGCTCTATTATTAAAGAAAAATAAGGACAAATAAATGCGATAGAAGTGATGCTTAATAATATTAATTAAGCAATGGTACGATGATTGAATTAATTTCAAAACAAATGTAATGTCCATACAAAAACCTACGAAAGTGCAAATATAACAAGGCGCTACGTGCCCAAATCTTTAACCACCATCTTGACTACTGCTAGGTGTTTCTCGACCAGTTTCAGCCTCGGCAAGATCGTCACCAAGTCATCTGCACATCTCAACTCAACTATGTGACGATTTAAGTAATCTTTGTACATACCTTAGAAATGACACTCTGGATCGGATCTGTACGTACGTCATCTCTGACACTCTGGATCTCTGTACGCATTGCATCCATCACCTCAACTGTGTGTCTGTGGAGCTCTGCATGCACTATGTCTACAATCTCCTCATAAATAGCAGTGTTGCCGCTGTGTAGAGGCCTTTCTCAATACCACATGCCATGTCTGGTGTGCATCTTCCTTTATCTTGATTGTCTCCGTATTGGGAGCGCTATACCTCTTGTTGGAGTGTCCCTTCCTGCGTGACAATGTGGAGGAGTTGATTGCCCAATCGGCCTCTGGACACGCTCACCAACATCTACATGGACCCCCCTGGCTAACAAAAACCGTGTGATAAGGTGTGAAACCCAACCCTAAACCTAAGCTCAGTTTTAATTTATTGTGAGCGGGCCCTATTAGAAGCACAAAGCAAGAACAAAATCCCAGCCCCATACCCTATACTACGTTGTTTAGCCTAAAAGAAGAAAACCTTAAAAAAATTTCTCTTTCTCCCTCATTGTCCCCCCGCCTGCACCGCACTCCTCTCCCAACCCAGCTTATATCTTTCGCCTTTGTGCACTATAACCCATGTTGCCACTGCACCTCGTCTCAGCACCTCCCACCCCACTTCGTCGACGAGCTCTTCCATCTCCCTCTTCGGTTTCTTGGCCTCTCCAAATGGCTCTATTCTCTCGACTCTGCTACCTTCTACCGCTAACCACCACTCACCATCGCAGCCCAAGCTTGACCCCCATCACTCATGGCACTATATGAAGCCTCTGTAGCTTGCCTCACATAAAACCATCAAGATATGTCGTCCAAATCTCACTGTCTGAAAGTCACACCACCGTCGAGCTAAGCCTAGCTTCCACCCTTCAAAAACCCATCACCGAGCTCTCTTCTTTCCCTCAATCTCATCCTTAACCCCCAGATCTCTCATTCCCCCTCTTTGATTTCCATCCCGTGTGGCTTAGAGGATTTTTGCCTAGGATTCCGCTACTCATGTTCACTAGGGGTTGCCCAACCGCCCCCTAACCCTTTCCATTTGTACTCGATCAATACCTCTCTCAGACCCACCCAAAAAGGAGTCTAAATCTCACTCTCTTTTAGGGTTGCGCCGTTGCCAACGACCGCATGTCACTATAGGTCCCCCCTTCCACACCCTCTATTTTCATTAGATCTGCTACCACTATATTCCCAACTGTAGAGTCCCACGTGTTGCCCGAATCTGACGTTGTCCACCATGTGCCACCACTGTTGTCGTCGTGCTCCACCACTCCAGGAGCCACCACACAATGTGCTTGCACAAACTCACAGGATACCCTGGACAGCAGACTTGATCATCCAGAAAGTTTCCGTCTCGCATGGTGAGTATTTCCAGACCATCCCTTGAATTACTAAAGTGGAAAACTATCACTAAATGTTGATGTAGTCCAGTTGTGAAGGAAAGTGGCCAAGGGCCCTGTGGAGCGTTGGGATATAAAATCCATAGTTTGTGATAAATGTTGGCCTAAGGCTAGGTGGAGCATTGGGAATCACGTGTAGTTCAGAAAAACTGTGAAATGTGATGAACGTGTTGTTCTATGTGTGATTTTATTGTAATATGCCATGCCATTCAATAATTGTTAGTCATGCATCTGCATTCTTAACATCTTCTACTTGTTATTATTTTATTACATGTGTTCTTTTTCTTTGGTTGTGTTGGGATACTAGAAAACTGTGATTTTTGGTTTTATAACAAAAATTAGGATTTTCTGGGCGCGTGCTTATCATGACCCCAAACCGAGATGGGCTATTATCTAGGTGGAGCTGCTCTAGCTACTCGGGAGCATGTAAAACTGAATGACATCCCCTGGGCTATCTTCGGGAAACAACAGGCTTGACCAAGATGATAACGCTCTCGGTACGACTCTGTAGCCCCTCTACTGGCAGGGTTGAGGATGTCGGGTCACGTATGCACTAGGCGTGGAGTTGGGCATTGCTCATTATGAAGTCACAAGTATGGTCATTACCCATGGTATGACGAAGGGAGCCAGAGTGTGCGGATGGTCCCTAGGGGAGACCATGGTGCACACCGTAATAAATGAATGTTATATGTGTATATATGTAATTTTTGGCTTGAGTGGCTATAACTGAAGTAGTTTTTGGTAAAGGATACAAAAAGGGTATTTTTGAATAATCTCTTATGATTGTTGTCCGCGTTTATTTGCCTTCTTCCATGTTTGAAATTCCTGGTTGTTGATCTATAGATTTTACTTGCTGAGATTGAAAAATCTCATTGTGGTGCTCCCACTTGCGGTTCCATGGAACCGTAGACTTTGCTGTATGGGACGGATTTGAGCATGAAGGACCAACCCCACCTGAGGAGTGATGACCCCACTTGAGGAGTGATGACCTAGGGTTTATTCTCGTTGTATTTGATGGACTCTTATTTTATTTTAATCAACTGGATGACTGTAATAACCCTATGGAGGACTTCTTTGTTGAGTTGTATTTAAATTTTCTAGTACTTAGTTTTTGAACTGCCTTATTATTTCCCACTGCTTGTATAAACTGTAAACTTTTATAATGCATGCTCGCACACACACTTACTTCTACTTAGCACATGGGGTGTGTGATTTGAGTGGTTGGCAACCAGGCATCACGACTCCTGCCAAATCACACATGGGGGTCGAGGGCACCACATGTGGTATCAAAGCTGTTGCGGCTCTGGGTAAATCTATAAGTCACTTGAGTATAGTACCAGAATCCTAAGCTTCAATCTTAGTACGATAGGCTTGAAATTTTGGGTAGTTAGACTTCAATTTTTTTTTTATTTGCAAAGTTAGCTGGCATTGTATGATAGGCACGAACTTGTAGTGTAGTAGGCTTGAACTTTTAGCAATTAGGCTTGGATTTGAATTATCGAAGCTTGAAGGGAAATCATGTGGTCTAGGCGATCTTGTTGGGGCAGAGATAGAAGTGACGAGTTCATATAGGTAACAACTTCTAATCACCCAGGATAATTAAGATTTTTGATTTCGTAGAATTTATGACATGAGATATGTGAAATCCGAGTTTGTAGATTTTGTAGACTTTAAAACACGAGTCAATCCAATATGAGGATTTGGATTTCTACTGACCTTTAAGAAGTAACTTGGTAACATTTGACTTTCTAGAGTTTGCATGCTTTAAGAGGCAATTTTTGTTAGATTTGAGGTTATCAATTTGGCAGACTTCAAGAAATGAGTCTCATCTAATTTTGTGAGTTTCATGGATGATTTCCATGTCCTAGTGCAGATGGCTAGGGAGAGGGATTTTGTTTATGGTTGGGCTAGAAAGGTTCGTACCATTGAAGGTTGTAGTTTTCACATTTTTAGATGGGCCAAAGATTTCGATTTGAATGTTGAGCCGTTGATGGCGGCTCAATGTATTTTTCTTCCGGGATTACCGCTGCATTTGTATCATCGGGATTGTCTCCAAATATTGGCTAGCAAGTTTGGCCAGTATTTGGGAACGGATAATGCAACTTTGAATCATACGCGTGCTACAGGTGCACAGATTTGCATTGGGATGGATTTTTCGGGAGGATTAGTACAAAGTTTTCCGATTGTGGTGGCTAATAAAAAGATTTGGCAAGTTGTGAAATATAAAAAGCTAGGATTCTATTGTTCAAAATGCGAAAGATAGGGTCACACATCAGTGGTTTGTCGTATGGGTCAATACTTGGCTGGTCATAGAAAGGAGGAAAGGAAAGAGGGAAACAAGGCTCGGGAAAAGAAGTTTGGCGTGAGAAAAAATTTGCGAAGCCATCCAGTGTACTTCCTATTGTGCAGTTCTAGAATGTTGAGGAGGTTGGTCCTATAGTGGAGTGTGCAAGTGTGCTTGAGAATGTGATACAAGGGTCGGTCAATGGTATTAAAAATTCTTAGGGCTAGATTGTTAGTGATACTTTGAATGCTGATGTGTCATGCCAAGAAATTGCAGTGCCTCAGCGTGTTTCGTTGATGGAAGGGGCTGCAGAAATTGCAAATGAAAACGTTCCGTGTCAGGTTGGCGATTTCGTGTCGATTGCCCAGGATTATTTCGCCTCCCCAGGTATTGTTAACAATATTTTGGTGGGTCCACAGAAGGTTATTTTTTCGCCTGTTGTGGATTTTATTGTGGATGAAGATAATAGATTGGTGTTGAAGGAGGGATGTTCTACAGGGTTAGTTGATGAAACGTTGGCTTTGGAGAGTTCTTGTAGGGATAAGGGGAATGATTGTGATATTTTTCATTTGTCAGATTGTGAAGAGGAACCTCCTTTAAGCCTAGGGTTATGATTTGAGAGTGATTCAAAATAATCAAAAAGTCATTCTAAGCAAAAATTGGGTTTGGCGGTGAGACAATCTCAATGGGTGTTGGCTCGTCTGGCTAAGCTTAATTTATGATTGGGAATTTATTGTTTTAGAACTTGCGTGATCTAGGCACATCAAGGAAGCATCTTATGAGTTTAGTTACGAGGTTGAATATTTTTATTGGCCATTGCGGAACCGTTTGCAAAAGAAGGAAAAATGTCGAGACTAGCAAGCACTTTGGGTTTTAATAATTTTTGTTCAAATGAGGCTATGGGAGGTAAGCTTTGGCTTTTTTGGCAGGATGATTTTAATGTTGATATTGTGGATATGTCGGATCAATGTTTGACAGGTTTTTTTGAGTATGCTAATTAGAAATTCCTTTTGACTTTCATCTATGCTAAGTGTAATAACTTGGAACGACTTGATTTGTGGAATGCTCTTGATGGTGTGATTTCTGATGATGTTCCTTGGCTTGTCGTGGGTGGTTTTAATATTATCCAGGTAGATGGGGAGAGAGTTGAGGTCATCCGGGATCTTTGGTGGCTATGGATGATTTTAACAATTTTTTGGAAAGGTGTGGTTTATTAGATCTCCCATCTAATGGCCACAAAAAATCATGGTGTAATAGTCAAAAGGGCCATACGAGAAGTTGGGCGAAGTTGGATAAAGTGGTGGTTAATGCAAAGTTTCTGAGTGCTTTTCCTCATTTTTGTATGGAGTAACTATCTCGGAAAACTTCTGACCATTGTCCTATTCTTGTTTGAAACTCTAAGGTGGATGGAAGGTATGGGCCAGCCCCATTTCATTTTTTGAAATATGTGGATTCGTCATGTTTCCTTTTATGATTTTGTGGCTGAGATTTGGAAAGATACGGCGTCGGGCAGTGGTCTTCTTCGGTTGGCTGCCAAGTTGAAGAGATTGAAGTTGGCTCTCAAGGCTTGGAATTTTTGACTATTTGGCCATGTCAATAATATTATTAAGGAGTTAGAAGAGAGGGTTGAAGTGATAGAAGGTAGAATTCGAGTTGATATTGATTCGAAGCTTGACCAGGACCTACAGGTTTCTAAAACTAAATTGAATTTCTGGGAGCACAATGACGAAGTTCGTTTGGTGCAAATTGCTAAGCAAAAATGGTTAGAAGAGGGGGATCAGAATACATCAATTTTTCATGTAGTGGAGAACTTGCAATGACAACGCTCGATAATTCAGTTGATGAATGTTTCTAATGTGCAGTTTTGAGTTCACCCAAGGAGGTCCATCAGGGGGCTATGTGGCATTTTTATCAGGCTCATATGGGTGTCAGAGCAAGCTGATTTATCAAGTCTTGTTCACAAAGTTATTTCTGATGCAGGTAATGAAAGTATTTGTAGAGATCCTTCTAAGGAAGAGATGAAAGAGGCACTCTTATCTATTCCTAAGCACAGTATTTGGATCGGCATTTTTCATTGCTTGCTGGGATATTATGAAGATGGATTTGGTGGAGGCGGCAAGAGATTTTTTCTCCGACTCTGAGTTTCCGACGTATTATTCTTCCTCTTTTATTGAGCTAATCCCGAAAGTTCAGGATCCTAAAAGCTCTGATAAGTTTCGTCGTATCAGCTTATGTTTGGTTGCTTATAAGATCTTTTCGAAGATCGTTGTGAAGTGTATGTCATCGTTCCTCTCTCGAATGGTGTCTCCCAAGCAGGGAGCATTTATTCCTTGTAGAAGTATCTTTGAAAATATTTCCTTGGCTCAAGAGATGGTGCAATCTATTAATAAAAAAGTGAGTGGGGGAAATGTAATGATGAAGATAGATATGGCCAAGGCTTATGATAGGGTGGATTGGGATTTTCTTCAAAGAGTTTTGGATGCATTTGGGTTCTCGGAAAAATTTTATGGATGGATTGGGAGGTGTATTAAGTCACCATGGTTTTCCATTATGATGCATTGGACGTATAAGGGAGTTTTTCAACTTTCAAAAGGTTTGCGACAAGGTGACCCTTTATCACCTTATTTATTTATTATCATGGAGGAGGTGTTGTCTAGATTGTTGAAGATTAATTTTGAACATGGAAGGATTGGGCATTTTGCACATCCACATGGTGCTCCTTTAGTATCACACTTGTTATATGTGGATGATCTCCTTAGTTTTACTAATGGCAATAGGAGGTCGATGAAGATACTTATGAAGACATTGGATCTATCTGCTAACTGGTCTGGCCAGCTTATTAATAGAGAGAAATCTACTATTTTTTTTCTAATAAAATTAGTACTGAGGAAATCTGACTTGCTGAATATCACTAATTTTATGGAAGGGCGACTGCCCACTTGGTATTTGGGGGATCCTATTCTTGTGGGGTGTTTTACAGCTTGAGTATTGGAACCTTTGGTGCAGAAATTTCAGAGGAAAGTGGCCGGGTGGAAGCTTATAATGTTGTCACAAGGGGTAAGTTAATTTTGTTAAAGCATGTTCTTTCCAGCATGGCAACTCATTTATTGGTTGTGCTTCATATTCCAAAATTGGTGGTTTTGAAGTTGAATTATATTCTTTCTACATTCTTTGGGGGGGAAGGTAATGTAAAGCCAAGAGAAAATGGTTAGCCTAGTCAAAATTATGTAAGCCCACTATGGAAGGAGGTATTGGTGTATGAGATTTTTCTGAAGTCCAAAAGGAGATGCATATGAAATTTGCTTGGAGATTATTGTCGTTGGATAATTTATGGACCAGTTTTTTTAAGGCAAAAGTATGTCCGTAATAGGCATTTTATGGAGGCTTTCGTAAAAGCATTAGACGCGTGCTGTTGGAAATCCATGGTATGTGTTATGCCGGAGGTTGTAGAGAATATGCAAGTTAGGGTGAGGGAGGGAAATGCATCATTCTGGTTTGATAAATGGCTATCACAGAGTCCTTTTGCAGCTGATATATCTGATATTCATTTTTCTCATTCGCAAGTAAAGGATTGTTGGGTGGATGATTCTTGGGATAGGGAGTTTCTTGAGGAATTGGTTGGTACGTCTAAAATGAGGGAGATTATTTCTGAATTGCCAGCTCATAGAGAAGGGGAGGACAGCTTGATCTAGAGGCCGAATAGTGATGGCTGTTTCTTGACGACATCAGCTTGGCAAGTTACTCGAGTGAAGGCTCAAAATTTAGAAGGGATGGAGTGGATGTGGCATTCTAAGCTCCAAGAAAATATTTGCTTGTATTTGGAAGGCACGATTTAATTGTTTATCAGTGGATGGAAAGCTGCAATCAGTAGGTATTCCATTGGCTTCTCAGTGTGATTACTACATACGAGATCATGTTTTCTGCTCTGGGGAGTTTGCTCAGGCAGTGTGGAGAAAGGTAGCTCAGGTTTTCGGGGTCCGATGTATGCATGTTGATAGTTGGTGGACTCGTGTTTCTTGTTGGTTTCGTTGTGCAAGAACATCAAGGTTTAAAGGGTTGTTGATTGGTCTGCCTCCATGTGTAATTACTTGGAAATTTTGGCAATGTTGGTGTGTGGTACTAGAATGGAAGGAAAAGTCAGTAGAGGCCATATGGTGCTCAATTGTTTCTTGGTTGAGACAGGTATTCCATTCGGTGCTAGACAGTGACAAGGCTAAGGCTTCACGCTCAGACAGCTTGCTTCTTGCAGAGGGGAATGTTCCCATATGAAGTGCAATAGTGCATCATCCGCAACTTGTAAAATGGACTTGTCCAAGACAAAGCTGGGCTAAACTCAATGTTGATGGCTCATGTAGAGGTAATCCAAGGAGTTGTGGAGGGGGGGGTATTTTGAGAAATGCTGATGGGAGAATGCTAGCTGGTTTCTCTTCTAAATTTGATGTTGGTTCAAATAATGAGGTGGAGCTTAGAGCGCTTATTTCTGGCTTGTTACTTTCTCGAGAGATAGGTATTTTTGAAGGTTGAGATAGAATGTGATTCAGCTTTGGTTGTACAATGGATTAGGAAAAAATCTTGTATAGTTTGGTATTTATGGGATTTTTGGGAGGAGCTTTTACAACTTGTTCTTGGATTTGATTACACGATTTCTCATTTTTTTCGGAAAGGAAATAAAGTGGAGGATTTCCTAGCAAGATAGGGGGAGGAGGGCTTGAATTGTAGATATGTGCGTTCCTATGATTTGCCACTACAAGTTAGAGGTTTGCTTAGATTGGATTATGTTGGTTTGCCTAGTTTACGGGTTTAATTTTTTTTGTTGTACTGGTTTGGGGTTGTTTGTTTTGTTGGTCATTTGTTTTACTGGTTATGGTTTTCCCCACCATAAGTGAGGGTTTTCGTTAATAAAGTTTGGAGGTGCCGTCCTCCATTTTCCAAAAAAAAAAAAAAGTTGCATACTATAAGGAATGACTTGTGTGATATTTGGGTTCTTTGTTTAGCAACTGTTGCAAGTTGGATGAAATCTGAGGATCATTGAGTCTACTACGATTAGGAAGATAGTCTTAATCAAATATAAGTTGTAGATTTGGAGACTATTGGGAAGCAAGATTTTTAGGTGAGAATTAAAGGTATCGATTATGCAGGCTTTTGAAAGCAATTTTATTTATAAAATTATATAATGCATATGGGTTGGAAATGATCATTATCGAATTTGGGTTGTACCGTCAACAAGATTTTTAGGAAACAATTCTTGTCTGATTTAAGGTTATATTGAAGGTGTAAACTTTATGGAAATGATTTTGTTGATTTTAAGGATATAAGTCCAGAGGATTGATGTAAATGATATTTTACGTGATGGTGTAGATTGTGACCAAGTTAGGCTAAGAGTAGAATTGGGCGGACTAATTATTGGAAGAAAGTTTCAGTTATGACTTGGTGAACTTTAGTGGTATTTTGATATTGAGTTTAGTTACACCGGATTATATGCTAGTTGGAATTGTGGTTATGAGTTTTCATGTATATGTTGTCGGGTAGAAGTTTATAGGTACACGTTCTGGCTGGTCGGGATGGTCTCAGACCTTTTGGAGAGCGTTGCTTATTTTAGATGGGAAGTGCGGACCTTCGATTAGGTAGGTACATCTTGGATGAAGTTTGGGAGAAGGGATATTATCGCCTTAGAGCTTATTGTCAATATTGGTGTTAGCATGTGTAGGAGTTGACAAATAATCTAAATCTCCTTTGTCACAAAAACTCCAAGTATCCTCCTCATAGTATTCTCTCTCATCATAGTATTCTCTCTCAGGTGCGGTCTACTTGACTCCTCCTAAATTACTTAAACCTCCACACCCTCATATTTGGTACTTCCTCTATGTAAGGACCAACCTTGTACCCAACTACCTTATTGCAGCTTTCTCAATTCTATGGGGAATAAATTTATTTCCTTAGTTACTTGGCAGAGTAAACCTCTTACGAGTAATTGTGACTTCATTCATTAGATCAAATTTTCTCTCACCAACAGGAAGCATACGAGTAAATTCATGATGCTTTGTTGGTTTCCACTTACTTCTTTCTGACTACCCAACCCTACCCCCTTGTGGGCTTGATTGGCTAAGTGTATAGAGTTTTGAGTTCTTAGGTCACTACAAGGGGAATCGATGGAAAGAATGTCCTAAGTAAACTCTCTTAGATCACCCCTTTTTGCATCAAGCTTTACTCGTTGAAATGGTGATATTGTTTTTTGCAATTTGGAGTGCTTAGGTTGGTTAGTACCAGTATTCTATCTTCGACCTCAATCACAGATGTATTTACAAGGAGCATTGTTTATGGCTCTGGATGCAAGAGGCAATTTAGGAAGTATGTATGAGATTCCAAGGTTTTGGGAGACAAGTCTAATTTCTATAAAGTGTGGTGAGAGTTTTTTTTGCAGTTGTTGAGCTAGCTTATACTCAATGGTGGTATTTAAGAGGACTTAACTTTATGCATTTTGGTGAAATTGTCAGAGTGCGTAGCAAACGCGTGATACCTACAGTATGATAGTTGGGAGTCAATTTTTGTATTGATCTTAAGAAATTAGTTGTGATTTGTGATCACGTAGGAGTTTAAAGTTTGAGACTACATAATCCATTGGAGGTTGATCATGGTGCAGTTAACATTTATGGCTATTAATAGTTGAGATTAGAAAAGGCTAGTGAGTGCCAATGACTAAAATAAAGGCTTGGAAGTTGAAGCTTAGGCGTCAACAGTGGGTAGCATCACCTAATTTATGAGGTAATAAAGCATTAGGATCCATGGGTGTTGTAGATTTGGAATTGCATGCCCGCCTTGAGGTTTTAACCGTGATGTGCTATTGGAAGAACTAGTCATGCTAGTACTAGAAGAACATCTGGCAGTAAAGGCAAAGATTATTAACCTGATGAGCCCTTTGGAAGTAGTTGTAGATAGCTAAGCTAATTTCAATGATGAAATTTCTAAGGGGGAGGATGTGAAGCCCAACCCTAAACCCAAGCTCAATTTTAATTTATTGTGAGCTGGCCGAGTGAGAAGCCCAAAGCAAGAACAAAATCCCAACCCCATACCCTATACTACCCTGTTTAGCCTAAAAGAAAAAAAACCCTAAAACTTTTTCTCTTTCTCCCTCATTTTCCCCCCTCCTGCACCACACTCCCCTCCCACCTCTCTTTCTCTCAGCACAGCTTATTGTTTTCGCCTTTATGCCATCATAGCCCACGCCACCGCTGCATCTCATCTCGGCACCACCCACCCCACTTCGTCGATGAGCTCTTCCATCTCCCTCTTCAATTTCTTGGCCTCTCTGAATGGCTCTCTTCTCTCGGCTCTACTACCTTCTGCCACTAACCATCGCTCACTATCGTAGCCCAAGCTTGACCCCCATCGCTTGTGGCACCGCACAAAGCCTCTGTAGCTTGCCTCACATCAAACCACCAAGATCTGTAGTCCAAATCTCACTATTTGAAAGTCACACCGCTGTCGAGCTGATCCCAGCTTCCAGCCTTCAAAAACCCATCACCAAGCCCTCTTCTTTCTCTCAACCTCATCCTCAACCCCTAGATCTCTCATTCCCCCCCTCTTTGATTTCCATCTCGTGCAGCTTAGGGGATTTTTGCCTAGGGTTTTGCCACCCGTCGCTGTGATCCACTGCCTTCTGGAGTTTGCTAGGGTTTTCCCAAAGACCCCCTCACCCTTTCCACTTGTACTCAGTCAATCCCCCTCTCAGACCCACCCAAAAACAAGTATGGATCTCTCTCTCTTTTTAGGGTTGCGCCACCACCAACCACTGAATGCCACCCATTATATTCCTAACTGTAGAGTTCCCGTGCTACCTAAATTTGTCATTGTCCATCGTGCGCTGCCACTATTGTCGTTGTGCTCCGCCACTCCAGGCGCTACCACACGATACGCTTGCACACACTCATGGGATACCCTAGGCAACACACTTGATCGTCCAGAAATTTTCCATCTCGCATTGTAAGTAAATCTCCATACCAACCCTTGAATTACTAACATGGAAAACTATCACTGAATGTTGATGCAATTCGGTTGTGAAGGAAAATGGCCAAGGGCCTTGTGGAGCGTTGGGATATAAAATCTGTAGTTGGGGATGAATGTCGGCCTATGACCGGGTGGAGCGTTGAGAATTGCGTGTAGGTATGGAAAACTGTGAAACTGTGAAATGTGATGAATGTGTTGTTATGTGTGTGATTTTATTGTAATATGCCATGCCATCCAATGATTGTCTGTCATGCATCTGCATTCTTAACATCATTTACTTCTTATTATTTTATTACATGTTTTCAGTTTCTCTAGTTCTGTTGTGATACTGGAAAACTGTGATTTTTTGTGTTTTAGTAAAAGTGAGGATTTTATGGGTGCGTGCGTATCATGACCCCAAGCTGAGATAGGGTATTATCTTGGTGAGCTCCTCTAGTCACTCGGGACCGTGTAAAACTGAGTGACACCACCTAAACTGTCGCCGAGTGACAACAGGCTCGGCCAATATGGTAACGCTCTAAGTGCGACTCCATGGCCCCTCTACTGGCGGGAGTTAGAGGATGTCTGGTCACGTATGCGTCTGCTGCAGAGCTAGACATCGCTCGTTATGAGGTCACACGTATGGTCATTACCCGTGGTATGATGAAGGAAGGAAGAGTGTGCGGATGTTTCCTAAGGGAGACCATGGTGCACACCATAATAAATGAATGTTATGTGTATAAATGTGATTTTTGGTGTGAATGGCTATAATAGAAGCACTTATTGGTAAAGGATAGAAAATGGGTATTTTTGGATAATCTCTTATGATTGTTGTGCGCGTTTGTTTGTCTGCTTCCATGTTTGAAATTCTTGATTATTGATTTGTGGATTTTACTTGCTGAGATTGCGAAATCTCATTGTAGTGTTCCCACCTGCGGTTCCATTTCATGAAACCATAGACTTTGCTACAAAGGACGGATTTGAGCATAAAGGACGAACCCCACCTAAGAAATGATGACCTGGGGTTTATTCTTGTTGTAATTTGATGGACTCTCATTTTATTTTAACTAGCTGGATGATTGTAATAACCCTATGGAAGACTTATTTGTTGAGTTGTATTTAGATTTTTTGGTACTTAGTTTTTTAACTGCCTTATTATTTTCTATTGCATTTATAAACTACACACTTTTATAATGCATGGTCACACACACACTTACTTCCACTTAGCGCATGGGGTGTGTGACCCAAGTGGCCAGCACCCCAGCGTCACGATGCCAACCAAATCACACGTGGGAGTCAAGGGTGCCACATCAGGAGCCCTAATGGACAAGATATCAATCGTAATATAACTCGCTAGGTTGATAGGCTCCCCACGAGCGACGTATCTTAAACCTTATCGATCCAAGCCAACCTTGGTCTTGTGTTGCTGAGTATTGATATTGTTGGTGATGATTAACCCCCTCTCATGCTACCTAACTCTAGAGAATTTAGGTCAAGGATGAATCCAAGAACAGCTCCCATAGTCACTCCAAGAATCAAACTATTTCACCTTAAAAATGAAACATAGTCAGCTGAACTACACCATTGTTTTTTTTTTATCTAAAGCAGTCTCAGCCATTGTTTTTAATTTCGTACCGTACCGGCCGGTACGGCCGAAATTTTTCGTTTCGGCCGTCCGGCCGGTGCAGGTACTAGATATATACCGTACCGGCCAAAATACCGGCCGTATCGGCCTAAATTTCGGCATGTACCGGCCTATATTTCGGCCGGTACGGCCGATATTTCGGCCTGTGTTTTTTTTTTTTTTTTTTCGTTTTTTCAAACTACAAGTTTATTTTTTGACCCCCAATTTTGGATTAGACTATTTATAATTTATATGTATGTATGTATTTATATATAATTTATTCATATATAAACTATTATTTTAGAATATAATTGTTATATATATTTATATATATAATTTATTCATATATCGACTATCCCGAAACGGTACACGAAACGGTACCGGTACCGAAATATTTCGTTCCAGTGTCTTGACCGGTACGCCATCCGGTACGGTATTCAAAACATTGGTCTCAGCCCTCTCCCACATCTCTATCCTTGTATTTTAGTTTTGAATTAGGTTTCCAAATTACTCTATTTCATGCTTGGACAATCACTCACCATTTGACAGCAAAACCGAATGGATTGATGAAGGAAAATGGTGGAGAGCATGTGCTCCTCTCGGTTGAACCCATCTTCTTTCAAACACTCTTTTCTTTTGCTACACTTTTGTGTCAAGTGTTTCCACATTCATACCTTCTTGATGCACATGGGAAGATGGCCATAGTAGCACCTGCAAAGCACTTAGATTTTTGGAGGAGTTGGAATAATTAGAAACTGAAAGGGTTAATGGTTTCACTTGGATGAAAAACCAGTAACATGTCTGGTTTCTTTTTGAACTCAAATCACTTTTGAGAAATCTGAATCTTTTGCACCTATTACACTCATTTGTTCCTTGTCCTTAGGTTAATGATGGAACACATTCAACTTTACACTAGATGAAAATATGAAACACAATCAAACACTCCACCAGGCACCAAGAGCCTCTCCAATCCAATTCATTTCACTACTACACACAGAGCAAGCACCAAGCCTCTCTTCAACCTTCCCCTCAACCTTTGAACGTCTCTATAAATAGCACTCCCTTTCCCTCACTTATTCTCACACCATTCTCAAGCATTTCCTTAGCTTTCTTGTAACCATGTGTTGTATGTCCCGATGCTCCAAGTCTTCATTCCATCCCAAGCAAAGGTTGAACTTATAGTGGATTAAATATACTAATACTATATATATATATATATATGAGTATCATATAGTGATATATATACTAATACTAATAATATATACTATTATCATATTGCAATATAGTAATATACCAACACTTAAATATAGTGACACTTTAGTGATATGAATACTACCATATCCCTTATATGTATAGTGGATTTATATATAGTTTTTTATATTTAGTTATTTATTTATAATGATTTGGATTACTTATTTATGTATAGTGATCCATACAGTAATATATAGTATAATATAGTGAAACTATATATGCTATATATATATATATGTGTGTAGTTATAACTTAAGAAAAAGTATTTGAACGTTATAGTTACATGTCCGAACACTACTTTTGATGTTGGAATGTATTAGGCATGGGAAATTTACTATTCAAACAAGAATTTCAGTGTTGGGGCCTTCTAAACTAGTGGTGGGATTGTTTCCACCCCAAGCCATTAGAAGACGTGTAAACGTTCGAACAGAAATGGTAAGTTAGCTAAATTTTTAGCGGGAAAAAGTTTGCGCTGAAAAAAACTTTCGCATTTGAACAAAGTTGAAAATCATCCGGACGCAAAATTTTGAAATAGGACATGCAAGTGATGAGTTTTGCCACCGTGATAATTTTTGTTTTAAGTTGAACGATGTTGCTTTGTGTCTAATATTCTATTACAACAACCATTTTCGCCTTAATAAGTTAGAGATCTTTAAAAAAGAAAAAAACCAACACACGCCCATGGGTAAATAAACCGAGTCGTCCACGTAGACTTTCATGTTTTGTCCGATCTACTCTCTGAACATCCAATTTACAAGCCTCTGATAGGTCACCTTGGCATTCTTCAGCCCAAAGGGCATTACTTGGTAAAAGTATAGCTCTCGATCGGTTATGAACGTGTCTTTCTTCATCGCTCGGGCTCATCCAAATCTAGTTGTACCCTGAGTAGGCATCAATGAAGCTTAACATCTTAAGTTCAACAATCGAGTCCCTGATCAAATCAATCTAAGGCAAGGAGAAGTAGTCCTTCGGGACACCTTGTTGAGGTCAATGAAGTCAACACACATCCTCAATTGTCATTTGCATTCATGACCAGAAGCACGTTAGACAGCCACTCGGGATAGTGGGCCTCTCTCATGAACCATGCGGTGAGTATGTGATCGACTTCCTCGACAGTGGCCGCGTATTTCTCTGTACTGAGACTCTTGCATTTCTGCCACACTTTCTTGGCATTTGGGATCACACTCAACCGGTGCTCAATCACATCTCTCTCGATTTCGGGCATATCCTCATAACTCCAAGCGAAGACATCTTTGTGCTCCACTAGTAACTACTTCAGCTACAACCTCACTTTGGGTCTCATTTTGGTTCCTATCCTCGCCTTTCTCTAGGGGTGAGCTTTGTTTAACGTGATCAATTCTAGGGGCTAGTTGGCCTCTCCCTCTTTTAGGTGTCGTCCATCCTTGGTTTCCACCACCCATTTGATGAGCTCAAAGGGTGGTGGAGGGTGCATACTTTTCCATTTCCGTGTGGTTCATCTTCTTTGTTGGAGGTTCCTTCCGAATCGTTGTTGCCTAGGACTGTGTTATGGCCAGTGTACGAAAGGCACATTGGTTTCTCTAAAGCAAAACCCACATATGGCACTAACTGTTGGGGATGTGTTTCGTACACTATCGTGTCGAGCACCTGAGGCAAGAAAGCTGGAATGGCCTAGAGTGCTAGGAAGTTTCTTCGATGCCAAAGTTAGCGAGCACTCTGAGTGAGAAAGAAAGAGGGTTCAAAAGAGATTGATTGTACCTACACTAGGGCTTTTATACTGACCCCAACACTCGGGACTTCCCCTCCAACTCGGGGACAAGCTTTCGCATTTAATGTGATGGTTCATGTAGGGGACAAGATCCTCTACCAAGATCCTCGTCAGCAATCCCATCGTCACAATTAATACAGGGTACTCCGCGATGAGGTATCGGGCTTCCCTTGCTTCCCTGTTAGTTGGTGGGCTCATAGAACTTGGGCAATAGGCCTTATAAGCCATCAGCAAGGCCCAGTTGCACAATGGATGAATATGTCCGTCCAGTTAGAGGATAGTTAGGGTTTTTCAAGGAAAGAAGGAACACTGAGAGGGAGACGGTAGAAACCTTCTAAAGAGAATACAAGGGTGAAACTAGTGTTATAAAAGGAAGAAGAGGAGAGCCATAGTTTGGGTTTAAATAAAGGGTCGAGGGCCATAAACAATTGAACTACTCTAAGTGAGAAGGTGACACTTGTCACTTGAGGGTCGCATAGGGAATGAAGTCTCGCGATCATAATGGATACGAAAGGTCATGAATGCTGAACCGTCGTGCCACGTCCTGAGGCATGGGAACGTGTGACTGCCGAAAGGGAGTACTTGAGGAGACGAGATGCAAAACATTCGGGGACATTAAAATTCCTAGCATGCATGCCTGTTAAGAATTTGAAGGGTAACTGGAGGGGCATATTTGTCCCTCATGCAACTGGGTCCTATGGATGGCTTATAACGCCCATAGCTTAGACGCCCACAGCTCGAGTTCTGTGAGCCCCTTAACTAATAGGGAAGCTCGGGACCTCATCGCAAAGTACAACCACATTAATTGTGACAATGGGATTGCTGACAGTGGATCTCAATAAGGGATCCAGTCCCCCACAATAACCATATTATTAAATGCGAAGGGTTGTCCCCCGAGAGTAGGGGTCAGTATAAAAGTCCAGGTATAGGTACAATCAATCTCTCTCGAGTTCTCTATCTTTCTCTCTCAAAATACTCACCAACTTAAGCGTTGGAGGAGTTTCCTAATACTCTAAGCCATTCTAGCTTTCTTGCATCAGGTAAGTCCACAACAAGGTACGAAGTACGTCCCCAACTTTCATAGAACAAATTAAGATGAAACTAGAAATTCGCCCCAAGTTTGTCTAATGCCAACTCTAGCAAGTGTTTCGAGTGCCAAGGATTCGACCAATGACTATAATTTATATGTTCCATTAGAAGCCAATTTGGTAGAAGTTGGGGGGAGATTTATTTCTGCTCCTCCAACTTTAACCCTTCTTCGACTTACAACTCAAACTACAATAATTTATCTATGTACACCCTGCGCATTAATGAGCTACTAGATTTTTAGTAGATTGTTGTTAAGATTACAAAATACCCTTAAGTTAGAATAAAAATTTATTCATAAAATAAATTTTTAAATAGTGAAATGGCATGAATAAAAAAAACATAGAAATGATAAGTAATAACTCATTAATCATAAATAAATAAATTAAATAAATTAGTAAAAAGTACAAATTAATTAATATTCATAGAAAATACTACATTGCTAATGCATTGCTAACAATAATAAGAACAATAAAATCTCAAATAGGTCCTTACAAAAGGCCAAATCTGCTCATGTATTGGAACAATCCTTACTTTTATCAATGTCTCAGATGAGACCTGCACGAGAATGGCTCCGAACAAGATCATTTAGATTGTATTTGATAGTGAGTTGATATCATATATTCTGTAAATAATAATAAAAAAAATAAAATATTAAATAATAATATAAAATATGTGAAAAATAATAATAAAATAATAAATAGTAATGAAATACTCCACTATCCAAACTAGCCATAGTCCTTTTTATATTTTTTATTTTTTTATACTTTTAAATATTTAAAAAAAATTTACAATACTATTAAAAAATATTTTTTAATTACTAAATAAAAAAATTAAAAAAAAATTCAGGACCAAAGGGATGGATCTCGGTGGGTTTAGATTTTCTCATCTAGATTGTCTCGAAGGATGAAGATGACGTGATTGTACGATTCATAGAGAATCTCAAAGATCCTTAACTTGATGAGAGGCTTGAAAATAAATCCAAGATCTTGTCCGTATCTTTGAACATCAGTCAGAAATGCATATAGATGGTGTGATATATTGGTATAATTAGCAGGAAATTAAAGTCAGCTACAACAAAAACAGGACAAATCATGCGACGTACAACAAAAATAGGAATGGTCGGAATTTTCTGTTTTAGTATATATAGTATTTAATATACAATACATCTTCATTTTATTTCGTTTCAAATCCGACCAGTTTCTATCAATTCTGGTCTAGATTCCATTCTGAACTGTTTTAATAATAATTTTATAATTTTTTGTATTTGAATGATACTTTTGTAAATTTTAAATCTAGATAACATGCATTCATGTGATTTTAAAATCTAAAAGTGATTTATATAATTTATTTTTTAAAAAACTTTACATAACTTCCATCATCATTTTTTTAAAATTTTAATATTTTTAATAATTTATTTTTTCTTTATTTTTTAATATTTTTGTGTGTCTCAACTCAAGTTTATGTTTTTTTAGTATTATTTTTTGACATAAATATCTTTATTTTTTTAATTTTTTCAATGTATATTAACTTTAAAAATCTTCAATTCTTATATATATATATATATATATATATATATATGTGTGTGTGTATGTATGTATATACACATACATATATACAAATTAATACATATACTATAAAAAAACTGCTTATTTGTGGTCAGATATTCCTGTAAAAATGATTATTTTCTTTTCAAATAAATCTGTTTTCGTTGTAAATAATCATTCTTGTAGTAAATAATCTGTCAAAAATAGTTTGTATATTTTTTATTAATTATCAGTTTATATATATATATATAGCTAATCTCGAAATAGTACATAGATACCGAAATATTCAATAGAGTATTAGACAAAAAGATCAGCGAAAGGTTCCAATAACTAGCAATTTGATCATTAACTACAAACAAGCTGCTAGCTAGGAAATATATGTCACTAGTACTCAAATATCTCGTTCCATTCCCTTGGATCTGAGAGTTGCATGCAGTGCAATGTTCTTCTCCTCTTACATATATAGCATGAAATTTATTGTGCTACCTCCTAACCAAAAACATTACTGCGGCTGTTGGCCGGAAATTGGCGAATTTTTACTTTTCCATGGATGAATATTCCAAGGCTGAAGACAATCATGTCTTGATCAATGAGAACTCCAAATCAAAATGAAAATCTCGAAGATCCTTAGATGATATTGTAATTTTGACGAATTCATTTAGGATTAATTTCTTATATATTGAAAACAATGTAGATGAGATGTTTTGTTTTCCTAATGGTCTTATATATAGGTATTGTACTTTTGGTCCTTGATATATATATAGGCCCTAGTCATGAATAATGAAATTAAACTTCTGCACATCGTGATCATGCATGTGGATTGCTTCAAATCTGCAATATCATCAATTGCTGGTGTCATAGGGTTGAAAATGTAAATTTCAGATTTTAGTCCAAGATCTTGTGATGATATATAGGATTACATTTTAATGAGGCTGGAAAATGAAACCAAGATCTTGTAGCACGTCCATATCATTGAACATCAGTCAGAAATGCATATATATATATATATATATAGTAATTTTGTTATATACAGTCATTTTTATATACTTTTTGTGCACTCCAGTACTCATCATTAATTGGCCAAAACAGTTATTTTATATTAAAAAAATAATGCAACCAATCACATTAATGGAGTGCACAATGAGTACGTAAAACTAGCTGCATATAGAACTTTTGATATAATGTATTTGTATACCTTTTGTTAAAAGGTGTGCTCCAATATATGTGCAAGACTTGCACATATATTACTCATATAATAATTACCAGCAAACAAGATATCATATTTTGAAATGGAACGACAAAAAAATACGACCTTAAATAAAAAATAAAAATAAAGAAAAGAAAGAAGCGTGCATGGAATGGAGTTGAATACGCAGCCTACTCAAAATTGGGGCAAGGTGCATGCTTAATTTATCTGACTGTTCGATTCAAGATTCACATTTATCTCTTTTGGATTACTTACGAACGTGAATGTCCTAACTAACTATGAGGCCGGCTTTGAAAAAAGAATATCCTACTGGTTGGAGTCGGTAAATGACATCATTTCAAATAAATTTGAACTTTTATTTGGTAATAGTTCAAACCTATGCTTTTCTCCACCAAATTTGTTTGCTATGTTTCTAAAGTTTCTTTCTTTTTTGTTTCTTGTTTAATTTGCATGTGGATGATGTGGAAGGAATTTCAGGGAAACAAAAAACAAGAGATGCCGATCAAGGAATGTTGATGATTGAAGGTTAAGCAATATTGAAACTTTAGATTCATTAAATTGCATGTATATTATGGTTCAAGCTCGTGGGGAATGGCTTATAGGTTGAGAAAGCAAGAAACTCATCTTTAAGGGGACAAACTTATATTATCACAATAAAATTTTCATTTGTATATTTTATGTTAAGCTTGGGATCGGATCGAATTTGTGAGTTTTCAACTATGGAGGTCTCATCGCCTGCTAGTTGGAGGTTAGCGATGAGACTCTCCTCCCTTTGTTGAGTTTTTCATTTTAAAGTTTTTGAATTTTTAGTTGCTAATATTATCATCCGCAAAACTCTAGTTACTTGCGATTCGGGATGTAAACAACTCGAGTTTGAGTGAATAGCGAATAGTCAAAACTCGTTCGTTTAATTTTTATTCAACTCAAGCTTCTTATCGAGTTGGATTTTATGTTTACTAGTGCGGCACCCTCGACACCCACTTGTATTTTGGTGGACATCGCGATGCCAGGATGTTGGCCGCTCGAGTCACACACCCCTAGCGCACTATGGAAGTAAGTGTGTACGCAAGCATGCAATATAATAGTGTGTAGTTAATTCACTCCGAAAAAATAATAAAAGGACAGTCAAGAATACTATCAATACCAAAATCTAGAGTTACATCACCCAAACAAGAACTATAAGCCACCGGTCTTCCAAACACATACATTTAAAATAAAACCAACTAATCAACACTACACAAGGGAAAAAAGGCTCTATAGGTCTTCATTGCTCAAGCAGAGCTAAACCTCCAAGCTCATAACTGTCATCTGCATCAAAATCTACGATTTCGCAAACTGTAGGTGGGGACATCACAATGAAATTTCAGAAATTCTCAATAAGTGAAACAAAAAACTAACACCCAAAAATACAAGCATGAAAAATTATGAAATTATGCAACAATGGGGAAATCAAAGATTTCTAACATACCAACAATATATAACGACAGTACTCTCTCAAATTTCAGAGAAAACATCCCGCACACTCTGGCAACCTTTGTCATACCACCGATAACGATTGTGTTTGTGACTTCGTAAGGAGCGATAGCTAGCTCTGTGCCTAATGCGTACGTCACCAGGCACCCTATAGCCTTCACCAATAGAGAGGCCACAGAGTTGGCCCGAGAGTGTTACCATCGTGCCTGAGCCTATTGTCATCTAGCGACAACCCAGGGTACGTCACTCAATTTTATAATACCCTGAGTGACCAGAGGAGTTCCACCATGATAATGCCCCGTCTCGGCTTGGGGTCGTGATACACACACACCCACAAAATCATTCTTTGACACCAAAACCACTAGTTTTTCAAACTTTCAACATAACCAAAATCAGAGCACAATTACTAAAATTTTAATGACATGCAATAGATATAATGCAGTTATGCAACATGTAATTAAATAAATGGCATAATAACAGCATTAATTGTGAATCTAAACAAGCAAACAATTACACAAGTAAAACCACAACATCCCAACTTCAGACTTCATTCCCAACGCCTCACCTAGCCCCTTGCAAATGATTCACAACCAACTACAAATTTTTCCCTACACTCCACATGGCCCAAGGCCGCTTCACAAATTCACAACTAGATGCACATCACAATTTCACAAATCTCCAACAATAGTATTTTAAAGTTAGTATGAGGCTTACTCATAATGGGTAAGGGAAATTCTAGATGATCAAAGTGCACTAACTGTGGTGTTCCTCTCGGATTTAGAGAAAAATAGTGTACATGTTGGTGCACAAAGCATGAATGGAGACAAAAAATACAAAAAGCAACCCAAGAGGACAAGAAGCTTATTATGGTGGTGTCTAGAGGGGAGGAGCAAGGTGGAGGCAGTGGTGAGCACTGTGAATAGCAGCGGATCTAGGCTGAAATCGAGAGACACTATGGTGAGGAAGCTAGAAGGAGGTCGGATTTGACGAGTACAGAGGGTCAAGATAGAGGGGCTCACAGTGGTTGGTGGTGGATGGCGACGACAGAGCCCTAAGGGAAAAATTTTTTAAATGAAAAGGGAGGAGACCAAGAGAGAGAATGAGAGATCCGGGAAGGTAAAGGCCGATATTGAGAAGGTAAAGGTCGAGATTGAGAGGGAGAGAAGGGCTCAGGATGGGTTCTAGGGGTGGAGGCTCGACCATGACAAAGAGGGATGGCACGGAATAGGGGAGAAATGGGCGGTGGCTAGAGGGTGGTAGTGGGGTTGCGCATTTCGGAGATGTGGATTCTAGGTTGTGGCAGCATGGCTGGCATGCAAGGTCATGGTGCAGAGGAGAAAAGAGTTAGAGAGGGGTTGGGGTGGTGTCTCATGCAAGAGAGAACGAAGGGAAATGAGAAGAGAAAAAGGAAAAAGAAACGTTGGGTTTTCCCTTAGACCATCAAACGACGTCCTTAAGTAAGGGGCTGAGTTTTTATTCTCTTCCTCAGCTGTGCTTCCACCCAAGTTGGGCTCGCTACACACACACTAAAAAGAAAAACCGACTTAAAATTCAAACTTGGGCTTCACATCACTAAAAGAAAAACACAGTTAAAATTCAGACTTAGGTTTCACATCCTCCCCTCCTTGAAAAAGAATTTCATATTTGAAATTGCTAAGTTTTATCCATTAAGAACTTAAATACAAGTTACAAGATATAGTTCAACACTTGCTTGGAACAAAACATACAATCAATAATACCCAAACAAGTGCGGGCAATGCTCTCTCATATAAACTTCTCTCTTCCACGTAAAATCTTGAGCTGCTTGATGAACCCACGAAACCTTCACTAAGGGTATTGTCTTAGATCTTAGTTTTTGTTCCTTCCAATCCAAAATCTGCATCGAAACTTCCTCATTTGTAAGGTTTGGCTAAAGTTGGATGCAATCGATATTGAGTAATCAAGGTTCGTGTTGTCCGAAGCTCCTCTAGTGAGGAGATGTGGAATACTTCGTGTACATCTCTAAAATATTCCGGCGGTGCAATCCTGTAGGCCATGGGGCCAATTTTCTCCATTATCTAGAATGGCCTAGTATATCTCGGTCTAAGTTTTCCTTTCTATCCAAACCGTTTAACACCCTTCATGGGCGACACCTTGAGGTATACCCCGTCACCTTCTTCAAATGATAAGTATCTTCTCCTCGTATTTGCATAACTCTTTTGACTGCTCTAAGCTGTCGTCATCTTGTCTCTTATGATCCTAACATGTTCCTTCATCTCTTGCATTATTTTTGGCCCAATGAGCTGGCTTTCACCAACCTCAACCCAGTAGAGAGGTGATCTACAATTCCTCCCATACAGGGCCTCAGAGGGTTTCATCTGAATAGAATCTTGGAAGTTGTTGTTGTAGGCAAACTATATGAGCAGCAGGTGATGTTCCCAACTACCTTTGAACTCAAAACCACATGCTCTCAACTTATCCTCAAGAGTCTGAACAGTTTGTTCCGATTGGCCATTTGTCTATAGATGATATGTGCTACTGAGCTTCAACCTGGTGCACATCGCAGCTTGCAAGCTCTTTTAAAAATGCGATGTAAACCTCGGGTCCCGATCTAATATGATGGTCTTAGGTATCCCATGCAACCTGACTATTTCTTTCATGTATAGTCGAGTCAAATTCCCAAGGTGTCAGTATTTGTAACTGGTAGAAAATGGGCATTCTTGGTCAAATGGTTAATAATTACTCAAATAGAATTTTTCCCACTTGAAGTTCTCGGCAACCCTACTACAAAGTCCATAGCCATGTAGTTATATTTCCATTTGGGGATTGAGAGAGGCTGTAGGTTCCTGGCAAGTCTCTGATGTTCTGCTTTCACTTGATGACAAGTACGGCACCTTTTGACGAACATGGTTATATCTCTCTTCATTCCTTCCCACCAAGAAATTTTCTTTAGATCCTGATACATTTTCGTACTCCCTAGGTGTACTGAGTAAGGTGCCAGATGGGCCTTTGCTAGTATCTTCTCTTTAATCTTTGAATCAGCAAAAATCACTCTATGATTCTTGTACAATAAGGTACCATCAGTATTCGGGTTGTAATGCATAGGCCCTCCCAATTTCCTGACTCTTTGCTGAATATCCAATAGTTTTGGTTCACTCCTCTATTGGGTCTTTAATTATTTGAAGTCTACAACTCCAACTTCCTACATAGAGGCTATTACTCCTCCTGTTGTGAACTCTCCACTAGCAGCCGCTTCATTCAATAAAGGAGAAAATCTACCTCTGACATTTTGGCTACATCCACCATCTAGAATTTTTGACTTAGTGCATCGACAACCTAGTTCGCCTTTCCCTAGATGGTACTTGATCTCATACCGATAGTCAATGATTAGCTCTAGCCATCTCCATTGTCTCATGTTTATATTTTTTTTAGGGAAGAGATACTTCAGGCTCTTGTGATCTGTATAGATTTCACATGCTTCGCCATACAGATTGTGTTGCCAAATTTTTATGGCAAAGACTATTGCAGCTAGCTCCAAATCGTGCGTAGGATAATTTCTTTCATGATCCTTTAATTGACATGACACGTACGCCACAACCCACCCTTCTTGCATCAAGATGCACCTTAGACCAAATTTGGAAGCGTTGCTGAAAACTACCAATGGCTTGTGCGGCTTTGGTAGTGCCAAAACAGGTGTTGTAGTAGTCAGCCTTCTCTTCAATTCTTGGAAGCTTCTTTCACACCTTTTGGTCCAAAAAACTTTGACATCCTTCTTGGTCAAAGTTCTGAGTGGTCCAGAAAGCCTAGAAAAACCTTCCACAAATCTCCGATAGTAATCCACAAGTCCCAAAAAACTTTTGATCCCATGCACTATTGTAGGACATAGCCAGGCTATTACTACTTCAACTTTACTGGGGTCCACAGCCAATCACTCCTAAGAGATGACATGCCAAACAAATTTAACTTCACTAAGGCAAAACTCACACTTGCTAAGTTTTTCATACAACTGATGCTCCCACAATTTTCCCAGTACTAGTTGTAGATGGTTCGGATGGTCCTCCAAATCTCATAATGCCCATGTCTTGATCTGAACGCGGTCTTGGGCACATCCTTATCCCTTATCCTTAGTTGATAATACCCTAATCTCAAGTCAATCTTGGAAAATGCAGTTGTGCCTTGGAGTTGATCGAACAAATCATCGATTCGGGGTAGTGGATATTTGCTTCTTATGGTTACCTTGTTCAGCACCCGATTATCAATATACATTCTAAGTGTCTCATCCTTCTTCTTGACAAATAAAATGGGCTCTCACCAAGGTGATGAACTGGGTTGAATAAACCCTTGTCCACAAGTTCTTGCCTTCAATTTGTCAACTCTTTCACTTATAATGGTGTCATCCGGTAGGGAGCCTTGTGCACCAGAGCTTCTCCCGATTCCAAGTCAATCATGAACTCAAATTCTCGAACAGGAGGTAGTCGGGAAGATCATCCCCAAAAAAATCTGGAAACTCCTTGACGACCAGAATTCCCATCACCAACTTCCTTTCCATTGGCTTCATCACCACTGGCCAAATCTCTCTTCGCTTGAATTGCTGATATTATAGTGGGTCTCGCCTTCAATTTGCTATCCTTAAACTCTCTATATATTTCTTTCTGGGTAGTTGGAAACTGGCAATCCGACTTTGACACTTGATACTAGCATAATTTCAAAACAACCAATCCATTCTCATGATGATGTCAAAGCCAATAAGGTTGAACACTATCAGATTAGCTTCCAACACCTTCTCTCTAAAGTCCAAAGGATAGCCTCAGGCAACCTTCGAACATACTACCACTTCTCCAGATGGTAATGCCACTACCATAGACTGTTGCAAGGGCTCTGTAATTTGGCTACACATTCAGGTGCATGCAACGTATATGAAGGATTGGGATGCTCCCGAGTCAAACAAGGTACATGCATAATATTCATACAGGCGAACTCTCCCTAATGTGATCAAACACTTTCAATCTAAATATCATGCCACACAATGCATCAGCTTTAAAAAGATTAGAACAAGTTCATACCTGTAATGACTCCCGCATCCTAGGTCTCTGAGCTTCATCATCTACTTCTCTAGGCATTAGAGCATAAACTTGTGCCTGCACTATTTGCCTTTGACTTGGTCTTCCCCCACATTGTCCCAGTCGATTCCCTTAGGCAGTATTGGGGCATTCTTAAGCATAATTTTCCACTTGGCCACATTTAAAACAAAGATTTACACCTTGATGACAGTCACCTTCATGGGATCTGTTGCACCAACTACAAACTAGAGCTCGGACCCCCATGTGACCACCCTAGATGCTTAAGGTCACGCCCTGGTCCTTAACACGAACTCCTTGGGTGACCTCGAATTGCTACCCTCTCCTATGTAGTTTCTTCTCTTTTGGCCAATTGGAGAAGCCACCACGCTGCCATATTCACATAGTGCTATTGAGGCCACTTCTACCAGCTTCTGAAAATTTTGGATTTGTTGACAGGCGACCTGTCTACGAATCTACTATCATTACCCTTCCTGAAAACATTTGGCCCGCATCTCCTCAATGGTTATGAGATGCGTAGTGAACCTCCCAAGTTCCATAAACTTTTTGGTGTACCGCTCTACAGTTATATCACCTTGGAAAAGGCTAGCAAATTCCCTAGTCTTCTGTCACTTCACGGTGTTCTGAAAGAAAAGGTCATCAAACTCCTTCTTGAAATGTTGCCATGTCACTTTTGCTATAGATCCGAGTTCCCTTTCAAAAAGCCCCCTCTTAGTCTCCCATGATGTTGTCGCTTCTCCTTGAAATAGATACCCCGCGTATTACACCTTCTGATTTTTGGTGTAGCCACAAATCTCAAAGGTCTGCTTAAGATCTTTTATCCTTCTCCCTACCCTGATTGGTTCATCATCACCAGAAAATCCAAGGGTCCCTTAAGCTAGAAAATGCTCATAAAAACACCCTTTTTGTTAGCCCTAGGGTTGTTGCTGGAAATTTTGCAGGTAGAACTAGGTCATGCGGTTCAATGCTCTCGCCATGGTGTAATTCACATCACCACATGGCATGTCATCTTCCAAGGCTTGGCTAAAGGGTTTGTCTTGCATAAATCTTGTTTGCACCATTTCGGCTTGGCTGCCAAAATCCAACCCCATTACTCCTACAAACTTCTTTAATCTCACATCAAAATAAAACTTCGAGATTGCAACCTAGAATTGTCTGGAACTATTCCTAGGTGACTTATGGATTTAGCGAGAGCCGTAAAGCTCTAATACCATCTGTGGCACTGTCGACCCCCGCTTGTGTTTTGGCAGAAGTCGCAACACTGAGATGTTGGTCGCTCGGGTCAAACACTCCTAACGCATTGTTGAAGCAAGTGTGTGCGCAACCATGCAACATAATAGTGTGCAGTAAATTCGTAGTGGAAAAATAATAAAAGGAATGTTAGGAATACTGTTAGCACCAGAATTTAGAGTTACATCACCCAAACAAAAACCATAAGCCACCCGTCTTCCAAACACTAACATTTAAAATAATATAGTCATTCAATTAAAATCAAAACAACTAATCAACACCAAGGGGAAAAAGGGCTCCCAAGTCTTCACTACTTAGGTGGAGCCGAACCTTCATGCTCATAACCATCCTCTGCATCAAAGTCTACAGTTCCGTCAAGTGGAACCACATGTGGGGACACCACAGTGAGATTTCGCAAAATCTTAGTAAGTGAAACCAAAAACTAACACCAAAATAACAAGCATGGAAAATTATGAAATTTTGCAACAATGGGGAAATAAGATCAGTACTCTCCCAAATTTCATAGAAATTACCACGCACTCAAAATCCCGTTTTCTTTTGAAAAGTCGGAATTAATTAAGATATGCACTATGGTCTCCCCTATGGATCACCTGCACACTCTCACTCCTTTCGTCACACCACAAGTAATGACTGTACATGTGACTTTGTAACGAGCGATGCTCAGCGCGTACATCACCAAACACTCTCTAGCCTTCGCCAACAGAGAGGCCACGAAGTTGGCCTGAGAGTGTTACAGTCGCGCTTGAGCCTAATGTCGCCCGACGACAACCCAAGAGATGTCACTCAGTTTTATATGATCCCGAATAACAAATGAGCTCCATCAAGATAATACACCATCTCGGCTTGGGGTCGTGATACACACACCCAAAAAATCATTCTTTGACACCAAAACTACCAGTTTTCCATATTTTTAGTATAACCAAAATCAGAGCATATTAACTGAAATTTTAATGACATGCAACAAATATAATGCAGTTATGCAACATGTAATTAAATGAATGAAAAAATAACAACATTAGTTGTAAATCTAAACAAATATAAAATTACACGACAAGTTAAACCACAACATCACAACTTCAAATTTCATTCCCAACACTTCACCGGGTCCTCGACCAACGATTTACAACCAACTACCAATTTTTTCCAACACTCCACACTGCCCTTGGCCGCTTCAACTAGACTGCACATCACAATTTCACAAATCTCCAATGACAGTATTTTAAAGGTTAGTTTGAGGCTTACTCATAGTGGGGGAAGGAAAATTCTGGATCATCAAAGTGCGGTGACCGTGGTGTTCCTCTCGGATTGAGAGAAAAAAAGTATACGTGTTGTTGCACAAAGGAATAGGATTAGAGAAACAAAGTATGAACGGAGACAAAAAATACAAAAAGCAACCTAATAGGCGGATAAGCTTATTATGGTGGCGTCTGGAAGGGATGAGCATGGCGAAGGCAGTGGCGAGTACTGTGAATAACGGAGGATCTAAACTGAAGTCGAGAGACACTACAGTGAGGGAGCTAGAAAGAGGTCGGATCTAACAAACACAAAGGGTTGGGATAGAGGGGCTCACGGTCATTGGTGGTGGTTGGTGACGACGGAACCCTAAGGGAAATTTTTTTAAAACGAACGAGGGAGGAGGCCGAGAGGGAGAATGAGAGATCTAGGGAGGTAAAGGCTGAGCTTGAGAGGGAGAGAACGGCTCAGGATGGGTTCGAGGGGGTGGAGGCTCGGCCTATTTATAGGGCGAGCAGCTAGAGCAAGACAAACGCAGCCTCAATTGCCATTGGAGATGCTAGACGATGGGCAAGACGACAGAGGTGAGCAAGGTGTATAATGTGTGGCGCGCAATGACTGGTGCGCAGCCGCACAATAGAAGGAAAATCACTGGGAGATAGAGAGGGATGGCACGGATTGGGGGAGAAAGGGGCGGTGGCCAGAGGGTGGTGATGGGGTTGCACATTTCGGACGCGTGGAGGCATGGGCGGCATGCAGGGTCATGGTGCAGAGGAGAAAAGAGGAAGAGAGAGGCTAGGGTGGTGCAGCGCACAGGAGAAAAGGGAGGGGAGAGGAGAAGAGAAGAGGAAAAAGAAACTTAGGGTTTATCCTTAGAAAATCAAATGACGTCGTTTAGGTAAGGGGCTGGGCTTTTTTTTGTGTTTCTCTTCCTCAGCTGGGCTTCCACACGAGCTGGGCCCGCTACACACATACACACACTAAAAAGAAAAACCCACTTAGAATTCACTCTTGGGGTTCACAACTAGCTAACAACTTGTTTAATATTTGAACGAGTTCGAACTTGTTCACGATCGAGTTGCTTCATTTAGATAAAAGTTAAAATGGACTATCTATATTTCATTTTGTAACTTTATCTACAATTTTTGACAAACAAACTTTTACCTTTTCGTAATATCCTTTTGAAGTTTATATATCAATAATATATTAATAATTAGATTCATAAGAATTCAAGTTATAATATGTCTAGTATTAGAAACATGATTTTGTTTAATCTATTTATATAGTTTAAATATCTTCATTAATTATAAATATAGAGATGATACTAAAAGAATACGATGTTATTTGAGTTAATTATATAAGTTTATACGAGTTGAGCCACGCTTTATACGAATTGCATCGTTTAATAATCAATTATAATTCTAGTTCACAAACTCGAATTGAGCTGAAATCGAATTTTACCAAGCCGATCTCAAGCAGCTTCTAGAGTAATATCGTTTATTTACATCCATACTTGAAACGAAACTTTTAGTTACTGATACCCAAATTTGGTTTTAATTCTTCAAATGCATGCATGCCAATACAACATTATTTACAGAATTCTATTACTAAATGCATGCCCTTTATTATGTACTTTTATTTCTTTACGTAATTGCCGAATCAACTACTGGCCTGCCAGGTAGACTTTTAACTTTGACTTGGGAATATCGATCCTTCTGTTTCTTTTCTTCTTTTCCTGTATCTTCATGGAAACATCTTAATTGCGCAGTATCATTCAAACCCGAGTTTGAGTACTTCCATCGATTAGGTACTGTAGGGCTCTTTAGAAACAGATGCACAAAGATAAAAAGCGGATGAATATTCTCAAGTACGAGATCAACACGAATTTCTTGATCGATGAGTATTCCTCCAAATCGAAAGAAAATCTCAAAGATCCTTGGATGATATCTTAAATTTTGACCAATTCTCATTGCCTAGATTCGAAAACAACATGAGATTATGAACCTAAGTTGACTTTTCTGTGGGTTGCTGCCTGCGTATCTCCCAAAGTCTTTATATAATTGTTATTTTCTGGCGTCATTTATATATATATACAGGATTCAAATCTATATTTTGGTCCAAGATTTTGTATATTTTAGTCCAAGATTTTGTCAGAGTACTGTTAGATTTTAATGACGCTGGAAAAATAAATCGAAGATCTTGCAACAATCTCTTTGAAATTAATAGTAATTAAACATATATATAGACTCATTGGAATATAATTATTAGCAACACTCCTTTCTTCTATATATACATACCCCAATCTTTACTCTTCCTCCACCATTACACAGCAAACGGTACCACCAACTCCTTCTTCAATATAGATATCGTTTCGGCCTCTCTTTCTCTCTCAGAAAATGGGTCAAAGCCTTCGAATTAGGACATATAATATTCTTCCCCTTGTTTTCATACATCTAACCCATTTGATGTCTAGTACCTTTGGAAAGCCAAAGGCAAGCACAACTTTTCTGCCACCCAAGCTACAAAATCTCCATCTTGCATATAGGCTTCGAGATGACCCTAGTGCCATCAAATTAGCCTCGAGCGATTACGGAAATATAGTTAAAGAGATCCCAGCTGCAGTTCTTTATCCAACTTCCATCAATGATATTGCAAGCTTAATCAAATTTGCAGACAGTAATAATGCTTCTGCTCCATTTAATATAGCTGCAAGAGGACAAGGCCATTCTGTTCATGGACAAGCAATGGCTCGAAATGGGGTTGTGGTGAACATGAATTCCTTGAAAAACAATAGAAATGGGAATGGAGTTAAGGTGGTCTCATCTGCTGCTGTATCATCAATGGGACGTTGGTATGCAGATGTTGGGGGAGAGCAGCTTTGGGTAGATGTATTGAATGCTACACTTGAACATGGGCTTGCACCGGTATCTTGGACAGATTATTTGTACCTCACTGTTGGGGGGACACTTTCGAATGCTGGGATTAGTGGGCAAACCTTCCGTTACGGTCCTCAGATCAGCAATGTCTATGAAATGGATGTCATCACTGGTACTATGATCACTTGACACCTTTTTTTTTTTTTTTTTGGTATCTTTCATTTTTTTAAAATCAAAATTTTTAAGGCTAATGGGTTAAATCACCTAATCATAGTAGAATAAGAGTAGCATGATGCATGCTGCTATGCTAATTATCAAGACTCAACTATTTAATTAGTTTTGGGATCATGTGGACTAGATCATATCAGTCCTTATGTTTAATTTGGGTACGTAATGACCTAAGTGCTTTCTTTTTATTTTATTTTCTTGTCTTTTCGACAAGTCCGAGCTAGCTAGCTTTAATTTGTCAAATTCAGGAATTTATTTTTGTGAATATATTCAGGACAAAACTAGTAATTATAATAAGTGAATATATTCATATATATATATATGCTTTTCCATAAGGTATAATATTGTGAATATATTCATATATATGGTTAAATTGTTCAATTTTCTTTTTAAATTTAAGAGTAGAGGCATATATGCCACGTACGTACGTATCAGCTTCTTATAAACACATCAAGCGATCAGTTATACAACAACATATATCTACCGTTTTTTTGTTTTTAATGAGGTTTGTGATGATCATTTGATTCAGGGAAAGGAGATTTTGTGACATGCTCCCCGAAAAAAAACACCGATGTCTTTTATGCAGTTCTTGGAGGTTTAGGCCAATTTGGGATTATAGTCAGAGCAAGAATCGCGTTGCAGTCAGCACCAAAGAGGGTATGCATGCGTACCTACGTGTGTGTGTCAGTGTGTGTGTGTGTGTCTATATATATATATATATATATATAATATATATAGAAGTAGTACAACAATGGCTAAAAAATTTCCCAGTAATTGTTCCCACTAGTCTCGATCCATGATCAATTTAATGCTAATTATTTCTAATCATCTTCCTTATTTCATCAGCACTTATATACAATACATGTTTGAGGTTAGATCAAGAAATTAAATCTTGGATTCCTCAAAATACTTTGATATTGGGGTAATTCCATCGGTCGATCTCGACTACTTATAATTTGTTAATTAATAATTAGGAATTTAAGATACAACTTGGGGTTCGTAATTTGGTACACGAAATAGACATCTAGAATGGAATATTAACTATTTCATGTGGAAAAGTCATTTCATATCAAGACTCGAAATAAGGGGTAAGACTTAGATCTCGACTATTTCATGCGGTTTTTAATCCTTCATTAAATCTCTTCAACCTGTCAATTCAGATCGATTTTAATATATGATCTTATATATATATATATATATATATATATATATATCTAAGAATAATGGGGTTAATTGCAAGAATTCATGCATGCTTATTGAGACTATCTATATTTATATCATATTCTTTGAAACTAGTCAATGAAATGAATACATGCATGCACATTTTAAATGTTTTCCTTGCTTTATTTGTATTTTTAATTATTAAGAGTGAAATACCTAATCAAATTTGTCATGAATTGCTCTATTTGATTTGTTGAATTGCTTGGTTTATTGAATTAATTGTTCTTTACCGATTTCGAATCTGATTCTAGTGGGATTACATCTATTCCATAAAATTATTCAATTCAAAATAACCATTCCTTAAAATGAAGAATGATATTCCCCTAGGAAAAATAGAGGAGCGGATATTCCAATCCTCAAAAACCTCCACTATATTTCCTAATTATTTTGAAGCTCAAAAATGAGAAGAATGTCCACCCTCATAAAACCGTAGGGGTGGTCTGCTAATTTTTTGTTATGCATAGATTTTGGACATTGGGATGTATTAAAAGTCCGAATTGCTAGATCCACAAAGTAAACTCACGTACAAAAGTAAATTTACAAACTGACGTGATTTGATAAGATACATCAGATCTACTTTAAAATAAAAATAACTTTGCAATCAGACGTATTATATCAAACCATACCAATTTGTGAATCTACTTTTGTGATATCTTTTTTGGAAATAAAACATTCTCATTATAAATTTAATCTAATTTCAATATGCCAGAAGATCATTATGTCTTACCACCAAAGAAAAAAAAAAATTTCTCCTTTCTGAAAAAGAATTTTCAATTTGGGTACCATTAAGGTAAAATAAAATGAAAAATTGAAGAAATTATAAAGCTGGTTACTGCAACACACGACCACTACTCCATGCAAGATCAGTTTTGCATCATTAAGAACATGATCAATCAGTTCATTGTTAATTAGGTTTAATTTGTTAGGCTTTTAGTGTTAAAATTCGATGTCAAAAATCGTGGTTGTAAATCCTATTTTTATTAGGGTTTGTTAGACTTTAGACCTGTTAGTAATTTTTGTAATTCGAGGCATCAGAAATATTCAATTAAGAGTAAATATTAATTATTTTTCAAATTTTCTGGTAAATTATTACTTAGTGTCATTTTTCATTGATATAATGTGCATGCATGAATAACCTCTAGCTTTTTTGGTAGGTTAAGTGGGTTCGAATGCTTTACAACGACTTCTCAGCATTTGCTAGAGACCAAGAACACTTGATTTCAATTAGTGGAAGGGTTGATGAGCAAAAGTACATGATTGCAGTTGATTATTTAGAAGGTTTACTTCTCATGAACCATGGTCCCCTCGATCATTGGAGAACATCCTTTTTTCCATCAAAGGATCACTTCAGAATCAGTTCTCTAATTACAAAATATGGCATCATATACTGTCTAGAAATAGCCAAATATTATGATGATTCCACTCTTAATTCAGTGGACGAGGTAATAATAATACTTGAAAATCTCTTTTTAGACACGATCTTTATTTGATGAATTTAACTTATCAGTCACTATTCACTCTTACACCCCACACCTACAGCTTTTTAATAGGATGTGAGAGTGTTTTTCATAGTGTGTGAGTATTTTTCATAGGGTGTATAGTAGTGAATAGTAGCTGATGAGAAGAAATTTTCTTTTTATTTAATTAAAGACATTAAAATTTTTCATATATACTTATAAATATCTTCTTTTTTGTCTTAATTTGTTGCTCCATCTGAATATTATATATAGGAACTCCAAGTTTTGTTCCAAATGTTGAGCTTCATCCCAGGATATACGTTCGAGAAAGACTTCTCGTATGCAGATTTTTTGACCAGAGTTGCGCAGATTGAAGATCAGCAAATTAGAGTTCATGAGTCGTCACAAGGTCGACAATGGGATGATAATCTTCATCCATGGCTGAATCTGTTTCTACCAAAATCCCATATCTCAGACTTCAACTCTGGTGTTTTCAAGGACATTGTTCTTAAACGAAACATTACTACGGGACTTGTCCTTGTTTACCCCATGAACCGAAACAAGTAAGTCATGTTCTTAAATACTGCATAATTAATTCCATATATAGTTACATTATAATCAAGCTCCGATATATTGAGATTAAGTAGTATAGAAAGGCAATGGATTATATTATTCAATTCTGCCCTTTACAATGATTCGAAGGGACTTCAATTTTAACCTTGATTAGTCATTCTAGAACATAGATCATGATCTGGATGTGACGTGAACTTTCTCGAATTATAACATACACACATCTTAATTTCTCGATAGATATATTGCGATGATGATGATGAAGAGTAGTACTACATTATTGTAATATATATAAACTACGTACAGGTGGGATGACAGAATGTCTGCAGTTACACCAGATGAAGATGTTTTCTACACTGTTGGGTTTTTGCATTCAAGTGGGTTTGATTCCAGCTTGGAGATGCTTGATGTACAAAACAAAGACATACTTCAGTTTTGTTATAATGCCAGCATCAAGGTTAAGAAGTATCTTCCCAACTACAAGACAAAGGAAGAATGGAAAAACCTGCATTTTGGCATGAAGTGGGAAACTTTTCAGGAGAGAAAAGCTCAGTTTGATCCCAAAATGATACTATCACCAGGACAAAGAATTTTCAATAACAACTAAAGATGGGGTTGAAGGGGAATTAAATAAATAAGGTTATATATTTATAAATATATATATATATATATATATATATCCTTTTTCTTAATTCGTACTTATTTCAGTGGCAGTTTTTTTTTTTTGGTTTTAGTTGAACAACTTGATCTATCTTCTGTACGTACCCCTTACGTGCACTAAATAATTTTTTACAAATTTTGCTCAAGTGAAGAGAGGGACAACTCCAAAATTAGGAATTATTTCTATAACATCCCAAAGTAAAAGGGCTATCTTGAGAAAATACGTAAAGCAAGTACTGTTTGGAAACTAAAGACCTTCAAAATTTAATTAATAAGAATTAATAACTTAATTGTATAAATTATTTTTCATTTTATAATAAATTTTAACTTTAATGCATTATATTTTACTTTATAAATTTAACTCTTAGCTATATATTATTTAGTTGTCATTAATTTAGTAATTACACAAATGGCCGGGTGGTGGCTTCATATATAGCCTAATTATTAGGAGTAATAACACAAATATGTTGGGTTAATTGATTCTTATAGTTTAGCTTCATTCTTAAAAGAAATAACACAATTAATAGCCTAGTACGACTTTATTCTTAAAATTAGTATATGTTTATATATAGATCATATAATACAAAGATAAATGTTTGGTTCACAAATAGAAATTACAAACAGTTTTCATACAAACTGAAATACATACCTACTTATATATATATATAGTTTGGTGTGATACGCATTAATTAATTGTAAAGTTTTTTATATTGTAAGATAAATCTAAGGACGTCCTACATGATCAAGTCACGTTAATCTATAGATTTTATATTTGTAATTTTATTTATAGACTTAACATTAATTATCTTTCTACAAAGTCATAAATTATAATTTACGGAGTTCTATAACAAGTGATATCGGTCAGATTCTAGTGTTTAATTTCCTCGAACAAGACCAAAAAAAAAAATTTCGTACGTTTTATTCATCTTTAGAGGTCAGTTTTCATGTAAAGGAATTAGAAAAAGGGGAAGTTAAAAGTAATCCATGAGTTTTCTTCTTTCAAAAACATGCTCTCACCTGAAATTGCTGTGCTCTCTCACTGTGCTAGTTTGTGCTGGTTGTGCAGTGCAAAGGGGTGGAGCTAGCTAGATGTCGGCCTGATCTCCTGCAACTTGTTAATTGATCATGATGTAGTGCTGTGGTTGTTTGTGCTAGCTGCTTTTGTTACTGCAATGGTACTTGTCTTACTTGGATCGAGCTCCCTTTCTGTCTAGCTCCTGCCGTCTTAGATCTCAGCTTGATCTTGTGCTAGCTGGTTTGATGGTTAATTTGGCTTTGAGTTTTGTTGCTGGTAACATGGTTCTTCTGTCTAAGTTGTATTACTTCAGCTTTGTGTTGTCATTCTGCTTTAGCACTTTCAGTTAAGTTGTAAGCTATATATGTTAAATGCAATGCTAGCTAGCTTTCTTTGTGAGGGCTACCTTGCTGCATGTATTATGGCCTCAAAATGCTAACAATTTTAATTTGATGTGTATTAATAGATTATGATCTATACCATGCATACGTATTTGATATATATATATAGAGAGAGAGAGCCTCTTCACGGCTGATTTGTAGCACACGTGACGTTTTTTTTTTTTTAAATCCAAAACCGACCCTCTCTCACCCCGCCCAGCCCCTACCCCCACCCGATTCCCTCTCTTAGCCCACCCAACCCTGCCGTGTGCCACCTGCAGTCCTCGACCACCACCATCGTCAGCGTCCAGCCCCACCGTCGATACCGCTGATGCTCGTGTACTCCTCCCTTGCTGCGCCGTGTACTCCTTCCTCGCCAAGCAACCAATTCGCATTCGGCCTCTCTCCGCCACTGTCGGCCACCCAACAGTGTCATCGACCACCTCACTGGCTCTCCCTCACATCGGCGACCTTCCAGCCACCTTCGAGCTCCCACGCATAGCGTCCTCTCCACTCTCGAAATGGGTCTCATACGGATTTAGTCCCGAAATGCCACCACCCACCGCCGTAAGCCAGCCCAGCCACCACCACCACCACCGAGCCGCAAGACCTCCCAGTAACCCCCACCGCTAAACCCAAGTCAAGGCAACCCCCCATCGCCGCTCAGATCAGCCTAACCCGAAATGGGTCTCCCCCTCTCTTGCCACCACCGTACACCAGCCCAACCACCACCGAGCCTCATGACCTCGCAACAACCCCCACCGTCGAACCCCAGTCACAGCAACTCCCTCCTCCCTCTCCATCGCAGCTCAGATCAGCCCTCGGTAGCAATGGAGTGTTTTCAATTTTTCGAATTTGAGGGGGGAGGGGGGTTTTCGTGGGCCTTTGTGAATTTGTTTAAGGATAAATTTGTCAATTTATTTTGACACATAAGATGTGTTTTGGATGATGCGTGAACAGGGGCTGCTCCCGAGACTTTTTCATATATATATATATATATAATTTTTTAGTATTTAAAAGATCTAAAGATTGAAAAGAAAAAAAAAATCCTAGAAACCTTAATTTCTTGAATTCAAACATTTATCTTTATAACACTAGATCTTCTTAATATTTAGATTAAGAAAATTGTTACTTATTTAATATAAATACCTGAATTTATTGTAGAATTTATGTTCATTAATAGAAACAACAGAACCTTATTAAAAAGACTCGAATTTGTGATAAATAAATAAATTTAATTTATTTCTAAGAAAAAAAATTAGTTCAAACTCGTGCTAATTAAGCTGAGTTCAAGCTCGACTTATATATATAAATATATATATATATATATATATGTATGTATGCTTTGTTTACCTCAAGCTTGAATATTTACGCTTGAAGCTTAATAAATTTAAACAAGCTAGGGTTATTAAGCTTGAAAAGAGAGAAACTATATCTATAAAAGAATTATAAAATTTACTTTGAAAGATAACATTGCTTAATATTGTATATTATAAAAAAGCTAAAATAACATCTTAAAGGAAAAATTCTCTTATTGGGTTATGTAAATGCAAATCTAATGAAGTGTTTGGCTAATAGAGTCTCAAAATGTGCTGCATTGGATTATGCAAATGTAAAATGGATGACTTTTTGCTACAGTAAATTAGTGTTGTGGGTCAAATTTGATAGTCACTGTAGCATAATCAAAAGGAATAAAAATATTTTCTTCCGTGTGAACACTCTCTCTCTTCCCTCAATTTTGGCTCCTATTGAACTCTCGCTTTTCTTTTCCTTTATTCTCGCATGTTCTTCCTCTCCAGCAGCAGCTTGTGTTTCATTGTTCTTTCTTTTTTTTTCCTTTCTTTCCTTTCTTCCAACCGTCATTTGGTTGCAGAAGTTTTTTTAGGGTTAAAATATTATTACTAATTAACATATAATGGATAGAATGGTAAAATATGATAAAATAAAATAAAATAAATTTAAAAAAATAAATTTAAAAAAATAAATTAATATTATTTTATTATTATATAAAGAATATATGATAATCCAATGTGAAAATTGGATTTGAATAGAATAGGTAAAGAGAAAGTCAGGTCATATTAGCTAAAACTTGGATTTCGTTTTTGCTATTCTTAATGAGATTACTCTTATTAGCTAAAACTTGGGTTTGGCGCAGGTCGTTTAACCGAAGAAATTACTTCAGCAAAGAAATAACATTTGTGCTACATGTCGTATAATAGAATCGGGTACACGGAGTCGAAGATATGCGTAAATCCCGTTCTAGAAATAGCTTAAAGAATTTGCACGAACACCATGGCGCTTCCACCCTTGTCACTGAATTCTCGCACTTCTTCTGCTTCATCGGTTTGCACTTGCCCCTTATCCCCTTCTTTCTACAACCTTCTTATCCAACCCCAAAACCATTCTTTGAGCAACCCCAGAAACCTCGTCAGATTCAGAATTTCCTGTTCTGAGCAGACGGTCCAGGTTGATACCCTTCAATCTCGGAGAACCAGATTAGTATCTTCCGAGACCGGAAACACGAAGAGGAAGCCCAGGCCGAGCTTCTTTGAGCAAATCAGGGAGAAATGGTCCCTCAAACTGGGTTCTACGAGAAAGAAATTTCCATGGGAGGAACCTGAACAACGAGAAAAGCTAGAGCAGAAGGAACAAGAGGAGAACCGGGATTTTTCTGGGGCTTCCGTATCTGAATCAGAAGTTGATGATAAAGAGTCGGTGAGTGAGCCAGCGAGTTTTGTTTTATCGAACGTGTTTGTTCCGGCTCCTTGGGTTCATAGAAGTAATACCAAGAATTTTCGAATTGATTCTGAACCAGAAGCTCCCCAAAAGCGTCGTGAAAAAAAGGGAGCTTCTGATGGGTCTGGCGGGCCATTGAGAAATGGTGTTGTTAAAGGAGTTGCTGAAAGAGATGAAAGTGTGGAAATTCGTCAACAAGAAGTTGTTCGTAATGGCGAGTGTGAGAGAGAAGGTGATATGTTTGCCGAAATTCCAATTGGGGTTAAAAAAGGCAAGGAGACAAAGGTGTGGATTGGCAGAAATGCAGTTTCTTCGAAGGAAAAGCCATCTGGGGAAGCTGGAAATTTTGAAAAGAATGTGGCTTCTGTGGATGGTAATAGTGGCTCAATTAGGCTACCATGGAAGAGAGAGGAATGTGGTATGAGGAGGAGGAGCAATACGGAGTTGGCTGAGAGAACACTTCCGGAACATGAGCTGCGGAGACTAAGGAATGTAGCTTTGAGGATGCTGGAGAGGACAACGGTTGGCGTTGCGGGAATTACACAGGCTTTGGTGGATTCTATGCATGAAAAGTGGAAATCTCATGAAGTGGTGAAGTTGAAATTTGAAGGGCCTCTTGCGGTTGACATGAAAAGGACCCATGAGATTTTAGAGGTCAGTGTTTGCACATTTTTTGTTTCCGTATATGTGGAACTATTTTGATGATTTTGGAGCTTCCACACTTATGGTGGCCAATGCTTATCTGAATCACACGGTTCTATATATATGTTCATATTCAAATTGAAGCATGATTTTGATATTTTTGTAACCCCAAGTAATGATAGAACTCAAAAATCTATGGTAAGATGGGATTCTTCATGGCTTTCTTTCCTTTTCTGAAATACGCCTGTCCTGTCTTCTTGTGTTTTATTCTTTTGATAACCAGATATGTGGAGAAATTAATCTTCTAGCATCTTTTGTTAACTATCTTTGTGCCTCTATCAGGCTAAAACGGGAGGTTTGGTTATATGGAGGTCAGGCAGTTCTGTTGTGTTGTACAGGGGAATAGCCTACAAACTTCCTTGTGTACAATCATATACCAAACAAAGTCAGACTAACATAACTATGTTGGAAGATTCAAAGGTTGCTGGTAGTGACACTACACATAACATGGGAGTAGACACATATAGAGCTAGAAAACCTTTTATCCCTGATTCTGCAAAGTATTTGAAGGATCTATCTGAAGACGAACTGATGGAATTTAGTGATCTCGACCATTTGTTAGATGATTTGGGTCCACGCTTTACTGATTGGACAGGTCGTGAACCATTGCCTGTGGATGCAGACTTGCTTCCTGCAGTGGTTTCTGGATATAGACCTCCATTCAGACTTCTTCCTTATGGATTAAGACATTGTCTAAGAAACAAGGAGATGACATTCATCCGTAGGCTTGCTAGAACAATGCCTCCACATTTTGCTTTAGGTACGTAATACTTAATGTACATATTCATGGTCGTATTAACTAAATCATGTTTTCTTAATACTTTGAATTTGCTTAATGTTTGTAGGAAGGAGCAGAGAACTGCAAGGTCTTGCAAGGGCTATGGCAAAACTATGGGAAAGAAGTGCTATTGCAAAGATAGCCATCAAACGTGGTGTACTGAATACACGGAACGAGAGGATGGCAGAAGAACTGAAGGTAACACTTCAGAAACATTATCTGTTATAACATGGCTTAGAAACATTCCTGCTATTTGTATATGGAGTATTTTAAATAGATCTCTTAGGTTTCCATCTTTGCTTAAAAAACCATTAGAGTAGAACGTCAAGTATGGTGGAGCAGATTGCATTGTTTTAAGATAATTATCGTACTTCATATGTGAATTTGATCATCTGGATTATTTCTTTTCTAAAATATTAGATGCAAATCGTCTGCTATTTTATGTATTGAGTGTGCAAAACAACTCAATTTCCAATTGTGAGGTTTTGTTAGTGTGAATGGAGAGATTGGAATTGATGAAAAATGCTAGATATGGAGACTTGATAAGTTGGGAGTGGTTTATTTACTGTGCCATTGATTGATTTCTGTATGTTGTGATTAGTTTTCATATTAACATAAGGCATAAGTGGCAAACTCTATCTTTTCATTTTCATATAACTTAGTGAAGAGGAAGTACGCATTCAATTGCTTGAAATTACTATGCCATCTCTTCATAAATTTCCAGCAAACACACATTTTATGAATCTGATTATGACATGACTTGATAGCAAAGAGATGCTGCCACACATTCTTTAGTGCTCAAGATATGGTAGTCAACTGTATAGTTATGTTATCTTTAAAGGCAGGCTACTGTTCATTTTATTCTTGCTTTCAAGCTTTGAAGACTGTTGGTCCGACTTCTCTGTTCCACTCGCTTCTGTCTTATAGCAATCAGATTGTGGCTACTACCCTAATGTTGACGGTAATCTTGTCCTACTTTTGAAAGTTGCATTTCTATGCATGCAGAAATTGACAGGGGGCACATTGGTTTCCAGAAACAAGGAATATATTGTTTTTTACAGGGGCAATGATTTCTTGCCTCCATCTGTTACAGAGGCATTGAAAGAGAGGCGGAAACTAGCTGATCTCCAACAAGATGAGGAAGATCACGCACGACAAAGGGCCCTGGCCTTAATTGAGTCAAAAGCCAAAGCTTCCAAAGGTCCATTGGTGGCTGGAACACTTGCTGAAACCATGGCAGCAACATCTCGCTGGGGAAACCAGCCAACTGGTGAAGATGTTCAGAAAATGATCAGAGATTCAGCTTTGACTAGACATGCTTTGCTAGTCAGATACCTTCAGAGTAAACTAGCTCTTGTAAGTTACAATGAGACTAAAGCAAATATAATATAAAAATTCTAGGACACAAAAACATTTTCCAGCTCTACTGTCTGGAAGAAAATTCTAAGACTTTTAATGCTCTGATGTATACCTTACCTAATTCTGAATGATCCCAGGCAAAATGGAAGCTTAAGAAGGCTGAGAAGGCTTTAGCAAAAGTGCAGGAGTATCTGGAACCAGCAGATCTCCCTACTGATTTAGAAACCATAACTGATGAGGAGAGATTTTTATTTCGTAAGATGGGTTTGAGCATGAAACCCTTTCTGCTTCTTGGTATGAATATCCACTTTACTTCTTTGCTTGATGATGGTCTCTAGGAGGAGTTAAAAGCTGTGTGTTCTGTTTCAGGGAGGCGAGGGGTTTACGATGGTACCATTCAGAACATGCACTTACATTGGAAATATCGTGAGTTGGTAAAGATAATTGTGAGAGGAAAAAGGTTTGAACAAGTCAAGCACATTGCTATTTCTTTGGAAGCTGAGAGTGGTGGAGTGCTGGTATCTTTAGATAAAACTACCAAAGGGTATGCAATTATCGTATATCGTGGGAAGAACTATCTACAGCCTCAAGGACTAAAACCGAAGAATCTATTGACAAGAAGGCAGGCATTGGCTCGGTCAATTGAACTTCAAAGGAGTGAGGTAACATTATAATAATTTCCTGACCCCCCCCCGTCTTCTTGAATAAATTACATGATTTACGCTTCCATTGAATTGATCTCCCTATTTTTGCAGGCACTTAAGCATCACATCTCAGACTTACATGAGAGAATTGAGTTGGTGAAATCTGAACTGGTATACTAGTGACATTGCTTCACAAGACACATTTTGATATTTACGAACAAAAATTATTAGCTAAAGAAATCTTTGATTTTCTGTGAGGAATTTATATGTTCTGCTGTTGATTTCAGGAAGATTTGAGTAATGGGAAAGACATTGATGCCTCAAAAACCTTGTACTCAAGATTGGATGATCCCAATGTTTCTGATGATGACATGGAAGAGGTAATTGAGAACTTAGTTCCAACCCAATAGACCTAGCATTTGTCTGCAGTGTGGGGGTCTTGTCATATTGTTGTAGTAGGATCCTTTCTTTGAATCTCGTCAGATTAAATTCCTTATGTTGGGTGAGTTTTAGTTTTATCTTAGTTTTTTATTTCATGGACTCAGGACAAAGGGGAAGAAGCATATCTTGAAATATATGACGGTGGTCGTGAAGATATCAATGATCAAAATATGTAGTTTCGACGAGTTTAATCCTCCATTATTTTCTTGAAGATTAAGCATTGCGGATTCTGAAGAAAATTCATTAATTACCGAGGTCAAGCATTTTACGAGATGGTTACAAATATGATTGCAAATGCTTGTTAATGGAGAGCTTGTCAAACATATTTTTCATCAACTTAGATCGTCAACGGTTGATGTAATTCGGCTGCTGGGGCACAAACATTGTTTTGTAAAATCAGCTTATTGGCAGCTGTAAGTGCTAGGAGTAAGATAATCATAACATTATCACCAGATTTTCTTTCTATTTTGCTACTGCTAGGACACATTGCTGTATATATATTGATTCGCCAAAGTTTTATTAAGGAATCAATATGATGTTCATCTTCTCTTAACACAATTTTCATCTTTTTTTTATTGTTTTGTAAAACTGTCATGGAGTTTTACAAACCAGTGAAACGCACCGTATAACCAAAATGCAAACTCTACAAATAAAACGCACCGTTCATGCCAGTTGCTAAACTCTAAGATGAGATGAGATGGTTTCATCTTACCTATGTATCCAAACGGGACCGGCACAGAAGTATTTAGCTAGTGGTACGACCTTGTTCTGTCACAGAGGCGTCCTTAATAAAATCCAAAACAACTGAGGCTAAATATCCTTGATGGTGAACGTATCCATGATCGCATCCTCCAATAACATGTAATTTGTGGTTAGGTATGATCTTGTCAAACTCAAATGCATCCAAAGACCTGACGATTGTATCATGCGATCCATGGACGGTGAAGACCCTGTGCAAAGAGAATTGGTAAAGAGAAAAACAGAGAGTATTGGTGACTCTATACAAAGCACTTTATCACATATCAACGACGGTCAGAAATGCACATATGCATGGTGTGTTGGCCCAGTTTCACTCTACAAAATAAAATCAAAAACACCATTTGAAAAAAGGGTACACCAGTAAACGTAAAATATACTTTTTAATATTATGCAAAAGGATCAACAAAAAATTCCTAGTAGCAAAGGCAAACAACAAACAGGTACAAAGCTTGAGCTAAAGAGTTTTATCCCTAAAGTAAGTTTTTTACAAGTATTATAATGTTCAATGATTTTGTCACTATTCTCCTCTCAGGACCAGAAGGTATTTCCCTTCCCCTTAAGTTCGTGATGTTCAAATAGGTCAGGGGATCAATCCCATGTGATGCAGCATTTATTCATCAAAAGCAATTCCCACAGTATGTGCTAATCAGTCTACTACATATTCATGGGTCATTATTCAGGTTTCAAATGAAGTGTCAAGAAGGTAATAAGTTTTGGGAACCAAGAAAGTGGAAAACAATTAATAGGACGTTAGATACAAAAAGAAAGTGCAATAGGATTTGACTAGGGCACAATATATAGCAAAATAAGTTAGCAGGAAGAAATATTCCAAAATCTGAGTTCTTCCCTCTTTAATCAGTTGGTCTATTTAGTTACACAGATGTAACGTAAGAATGAATGGACAAAAAGAAACAAACGAAGCAACTTGTTTTAAAGTGAGACTGATGCTAGCTGAAGCCATGTCCAAGGTAAGGTTAAATCCCGGACTTATATTGATGTGCATGCAGCTCCACCATTTGATCTTCCTTTGTTAAGCATCAAAGACACAGAGATGAAAATTTTGTATTGGAGGCAACCATCAAGTGGGATAGTAAAGTTAAATATAGATGGATGTTGCTTGGGTAACCCAGGAGAGTATGGTGCTTGTGGGATAATTCGGGATGCAAAGGGAAAATTAGTTGGGACTTTTTCTCAGTACTATTGAAAGAGAAAAAATACAAGGGCTGAGTTTTTAGCCCTTCAGGATGGACTCCAAGGTGATTGTGGACTGGCTGCAAGGGCAGAATTCACTTCCATGGCTCTTATGGAAGTTTGAGGAGAAGTTGCTGGGCCAAGGCATTCTGTTCACTCTGCAGCATTTATTAAGAGAGGTGAATCAAGTGGTGGATTAATTGGCCAAGATAGGAGCAAAAGGGGTCTTGAGATTGTTACCCAGGGGTGGGAACTTCAACATTAGGCAAGGGGCATTTTGTTAATTAATAAAACTGGGCTCCCTTATATTTGTAAAAATTCACTATAGGATGTACAGATAGAGGGAAGATGATCCTTTATGGTTTTTGTTTTTGGATTGGCTGGTGATATAATCTGTAACAAGGTTCCGTCCGCCATAAGTGAGGATTTTTCAATAAATTTACATAGTTTTCCTTAAAAAAGAAGAAGAAAAAATATTCCAAGTAATTGAGTTTTCACATTAATACGTTAAGAATAGTATGTCTTCATAGCACATGATAAACTTGGTTAAACGAGAAATAAAAGAACAGGAAAAAGCAAAATGCCAGACAAATTTTTTCCTCACCTGCATTCTTTGTCAATCTGAAGACATGCTTCATGCATATTTGTACTCAGGCGATCCATTAAACTTTCCTCAGTCACACGGTAAATAAAATCTCCTACAAAGCATTGATGTATAAGTCAAATTAAGTTTTCAATTCACTCGCATTGTGCTTATTTCTTTCCAAAATCCCAACAGCAGAAAATAAGCAGTTTTGGATGTAGTTTCTCATTGAAACTGGAATGTCCTATCGAAAATTCTCTTAAAAATTGAACAAGAAACTTGAACATGCCAAAATGTTGAGGCAGAAAAGCATGTGAAACAAGTATGAAACTGAAAGATTTTAGAAGACCAAGTATACGTGATCATGTTGGATATAAACTAACAGGTACCTTGTATACTTTTTACATCAATGAATCCATGCTCTTTAATTCTTTGCATAAAAGATTTTCCCAGGCGTTTCTCAATGCCTCCTGTCAGATCATAACGGCCAGAAACATTGACAACTTTGTAGACATCATGGTACTTAGATGCATACAGTAGTACCACATTGCCTCCTGCAATTTTTCAGTGAGCAATAACGTTTTTAAGTGCTTTCAAGAGTGGAAACTACACCCAAAATAAGACCACCTAATGAAGCCAATACATACACTGATACAGAAGTGAAATATTAACAGAGTTTAGGGTGAAGACTAGGAAATGTATTTACATAATTAACAGAGCCTTGTGAGATTTGAAGTGTAGATGCAAACTAATGAACTTGAATCAGAAGATCACAAATTGATAATTTCTTGTTTCGTTGGGTGAATTTTATAACAAGTTTTTATTCCACACCAAGTTAATCTACTGTGCATTTCAGAAGATGAAGTAGGTAGAAATCATTCAAATTTCCTACTATAGAGATATCCCATAAGCAGAAACTGGAGCAAAATTATCAGTGTCAGTCTGTGCATGCATTGATAGCCACCACCAGAAACATCTACCCCCAGGCCCCTTGATCCATCCCTCTGCAAGCATGTAAAGAATCAATACCACTGCCATGTGAACAATAACACCACTGCTGCAGCCACCACCACCACTACATCCACCACCCATTACCTCCCATGAAATTCAGCCTGATGCTTCCCCTTTATCACTAGTAGCATCACCAAGCAAAATTTAGAAGAAACATTATTTAAGTCTGGCTTCTATCCGAAGAACATTATCACAGCAAATGGAGAGAGAGACAGAAAGAGAAATAACTCTTGATTTGGAAATTAAAAGACTCATACAATGTAAATAAGGTAAACGAAGTCGTTGGCAATTATGATGAGTGGGAGAAAATAGAAAGTGTTAAGTGGGAATTCTTCCTGTAAAGGACAAAAAATGTCCATCTCTCTTCTTTCTCCTCACTAAACATCATTTGCGGACTAAATCTCATAGACTGACAATCACAAATAATCTAGCATACCTTTACTATGCCCGAGAATTGCCCTTATAACACGGTTTGCTGCAGAGAAGTATTGGATTACAGAACGCAAGTCCTCGACCTCTCTCCAATAGTTACCATACTGAAAGGAACCTTCACTTTCACTGGAAAAGCATAATAGAACATTTTTTTTTATAAGTGCATAATAGAACATTAAATCAACATAAATGAAATTGTGAGGTGTAAGAAATACCAAGATTGACATTCAAAACTGGACCATGTACAACGGGTTTAAGTGCCAAAAGAACATCATGACTGAAATGGAGGAACAAGCCCACATAAATAACATAAATGCAGTGGAATCTCATTTTCTGCAGTACATACTACATAGGCCTCAAAATTGCTGGCCAGGGGTTTATGAGCTCATCAATCCAAGTTATTGCATCTTACATTAAGAACCAATGGCTTCTCATTTGGTTAGGATTTTTCTTGTACCACCGTAAAACAGCATAGATAACATGGAAACTAGAAGTGTGAGACGGAAATAATTATTTGGAAACAAATCACTAAATTAAGATGATGGATTCCGAGTTTAGTTATTTTTTATGAATCCATGCAACGCCCAATATGATGTGCACTAGCTTGTCAGTTAATAAAACTATGGCTGAAGGCAACAATGCAATTCAAAGAAAGTTTTGTATTATCTCAAATTTTACTTCTAGATGCTTTTCTGATTAATGAAACCAGCTAAGAACCTCGTTAACTGGAGGGTCAGAATTTGCATTCAAGTACCTTTCACATCACATTGTCTAGCCATCCACCGTTACAAATTAAATGCCTCCCTCTTACTACAGTAGCTATGCATAAACCACATATAATTATGTAAAGACTGTGTCCAAACAATTACAATATAAAGAAAGTAAAAGTAAAAAATCTCTAAAACCCAAGTGGTTAACATCCCGAGGTTCTACCAGCTTACCCATTCCCAGCGAAGTCAAAGCGGACGGCAGTTATTCCTTCATTTTCCAATGCAACAGCAAGATTCACCATAGTCTTATTTTCCTGGAGACAGAAAAACATAAGCTCTACAACTTTTCCCACAACGAAGCCAAGTTATGATGAATGCTTATATATATATATGATAAGTAAAAATATAGTAATTCAAGTAAATAGGATTTAAACATATATACAAAGTTACATCCAACAATCAAAATCTTGTGGAGAAAAAACAAGAATAATCTGCAAAACATTATTGATTTTTGGAAAATATCAAGTATGAGAGCATATAATCAAACTCAGAGGAAGAAAAACTAATTAAAACACAAAGAAGAAAGGGACCACTTTGAGTGTTAGAAGCACCAACCTTTGAGGACCGAAAACCATGGCATAAGATTACAATCTCCGGAGATTCAGTTTCATGCAATACGCCCACAAGTTTTTCACCATATTTGTTTGGTATGATGATTTTCTTTTGAATTACTGAAAAAATGCACTAAATTGATCAGAAATAAATTCTTCATCTGAAATATACTTGATCCTTAAATTTTGGTTTACGTTCAGTTTTTATCCCTGAATAATTTAAAAGGTATCATTGTCCTCCTTTCACCCATCAATTGTACATATCATTTCCAACTATAAATGTGGTGCCACAGATATTCTTTTATCCATTAACCGCCATTGAAAATTTACATGTAACTGGTGGGAGGCTGATGTACCAGTACAACAACCTTCCTTCAGTTACATGTAAATTTTCAATGATGGTTGACAGATAAAGGATTAAAAATGTTACCTTTTAAATTTTCTATTGACAAAATTGAAGTATTTTAAATTTTAGGGACAAGCTTGAAACTTAGGCTAAATTTCAGAAACCAAGAATGTATAACTGACCCATTGTTGCTCCTAATTTTAAAAGCTTTCTTCTAACACCTCAGGACAAGAAGAAAAAATAAATAAAATTTTAACCATAATGACCAACCTGAAAACCAAGCCGAACACTATAATTATTTCTAAACTTCTAGCCAACACACATTCAGTTTGTAAATAATTAGCCAGCTTATGAGCCAAGCAGGAGGATCAACATAAAAATGAAGCAGCATTTTTGTTGGTTCTCAGCAAACCCACAGCAGACTCGACCCCTATAAACTTTTATGAAGCACAAAGAACATGACACGGTAGTAATCCTCAATCACTCATACATCTTCGTCATACAAAATCTAGCATAAAAACCATGCATAGAAATTCCCTAGAGTTCTTGACCAAAATCTATTGCCTAGAGTGGGAGAGAGAGAAACACTGAAGTAAGCCCTCACAATATTTATTGAACATTTAATTTTACCCGAGAAATTCACTTGGAAAGCTATAATCATTATAACTTTCTCAAACTCTCACACAACATATAATAAACAATTCAACTTTTTCAAATCTCAAAACAAAAATGATATTAAAAAATAATATTCTAATAATATTTTATTCAATTTTCAATTTTAAACTTTCATCCCATCTCAACTCACTATCCAAACCTCTCCTAAATATTGTGCAGTTCACTTTCATGTGTCCTTCGTATTCCACTCTAGGCCCTAGAGTTCATTCGGTCAAGAACAGGATCCAAATCTGAAAACCATCGGTTACCATTTTAGGTCTCAAATAATAATCCATGATATAAATTCATTAACATCTAAAGGCGTGCATTTGCTATCATTTGCGAGTGGGTCATGCTTACTTTCAAGATTTGTTAATTTCCATACAGGACTATCAATTCCAAAAAGCCAAGAAAGAAGTCTCATTCACACACAAGGGAATACATGCGCAAATACATTCACGTATCGATATTCATGAACGAGATAATGAATTTTGTTACCAGGGTCTTGTGCAGCCAGGGCCATCCTCAAGTTTCCACCGTGGCGGTGATTGCCTGAGGAGATGATTCGCACGTGGTTAAAGGAAAATCTAGGTGAGGAGTTTCTTGTGAAAAATAGTGAATTTGGGAGGACTGGGTTGAAATTATGCACAAGCGTTTCCATTGCCGAAGCGAGAGAAAGTAAACTCACAACCTCTGGGATTCGCTTGCCTCAAAAACTTCAGAATCTCCGTTTAAGTACGGAGGCTGACCGGCATCATCGTTATTGTGATCCTGTCCAGCTCGCCGATATATCTATTCTATTATTATTATAATAATAAGTTTCTATCCATGTCGACAGTGATTTTCTTGTCCTTCGTATATAATCCGTGTTATGTAATTATTATTTTTTATTCTTTTGTGTCCGTTTATATGAGAATATAAATATCTTTTGAGTTTTTTTTTTCAGACTTGCATCAGTGGGTTAGTAAGTGTCAGTGCATCATTTTAGTTATGGAAATGGGAATGGTTTTGCTTGTATCAGTAATTTTGTATCTCCGTTGAATACTTGTGTTAGTGCAAATTTTTTTTATGTACTTTCGTTTCTCTATTTTTCATTATTATCCCTATATTTTCAGGTGAGGGGATGTTTTCTCTATCTAGTGCAGTGATATTATCTAAGAATTTGAGAGATACGCAAATCCCTCTCTCTCTCTCATTCTTGATTCTCTCTCTCCTTTGAGATATCTCTCAACCTAACATCCTCTCTCTCTCTCTCTCTCTCTCTCCACCTTATGGCCCTTGTTACTATCAACAGCCATGGATCACGGTAGCCCCCAGTGACGTCGTGCATCGCCTCCAACCACCAGATGCAACCCCCTCATCCCATAGCTCTCTCACTCCTCAATTTCTCTCATTTTCACTCTCAGCAGCCACTAGTGACATCGGTGCCGCTTCCAACCACCAACTTAGCCACCCACAATAGCAACGCCGCCAAACTCAACCCCCTAAACCATCGAAGTTGTGAGACCCAGTCACAACACCTCTCTCTCCCTCTGTTTCTTTCATCTCGGTCACAACCTAGGCGATTTCTAGCACCAACACCAAGCGTCCGCCTCATGTCAGGAAGCTCATTTCTATAGATCTCTCTCTGACAGCCTCGCACTCTTTGTATCTCACTCCCTGTTTCTCTCTTCCTTTCTCTCAGCTCTCAGCAACGTCACACGCCTCCATGTTGTAGTAGCAGCTCCATTGTACCAAGCCACGTAGACTCCCTTTCGCTATGACCCAACCCCCTATGTTGAGACTACCAGAAAAGAACTTTCCACTACCCCTTGACACGGACTCTCCACAACAGAATACGCACTACATGGATACTGCATGGACAGCTGCAGAGTTGGCAGAACGTGGACGTGAATATTCTTCTGTTAGTTAGTTACAATTGTTATGAGCTGTAAACAATATTTTCCTTGTTTTATATTTCATTTCTTTTGTATATATATATATTAGTCGATAGCATACAGAAAATATATGAGAATATATTTCAACTTTAGACATATTCTTCCTCTGTTTTCTTCTGCTACGTAATCTCCTTCATGGTATCAGAGAGCCATGAGCACTGATTCTTCCTCATCTTCCAATACTTCACCAGAGCAAAACATGCAAAACCAAAACCCTTCAAACCCTGAATCCAACCCTCATCATCCTGCAAGTCCTTATTTCATCCAACCTGGTGAAGGAGCTTCTTCTCTGTTAGTTCCCGAGCTGTTGACAACAGAAAACTATGTCACCTGGGCACGGACCATGCGTCGAGCTCTCAATATCAAAAACAAACTCGGTTTCATCGATGGTAAAATCACTAAACCCACCAATGCATCTGATCCTCTTTTTACGGCATGGGAAAGATGTAATGATATGATAATTTCTTGGATTCAACACTCTGTAAGTATCGAGCACAGACCAACTATTGCACATGCTGACAATGCTGCTACCGTATGGCATGACCTTTGTGAACGATTTTCCATTCAAAATGCACCACGCATTTTTCAGCTTCGGAAAGCAGTTTCTACTTTGATCCAAGATGATGATTCTGTGAGTATTTATTACAATAAACTCAAAGGATATTGGGATGAACTAGAAATATATGAACCAATGCCTCTATGTACATGTGGTTCTGTCAAGATCCTGGCAGATTACCACTACCGGAGTAAGGTTATGCAATTCTTAATGGGGATTCATGACTCTTATGATAATATTCGAGCTCAAATCCTTCTTTATGACCCTCTTCCACCGCTCAATCGTGTTCTTTCCTTAGTACAACAGGAAGAAAGGCGTCGGCAACTGCATTCCCTTCCACTTTCCACACCTGTTGCAATGATCACTAAAGGACCAGATCAGAGATTTCATCCAAACTCACGGAGAGACAAACTTTTCTGCTCACATTGCAATATTTCTGGCCACTCCTTGGAACGCTGCTTCAAGGCCAATCCTGGTCTCCCGGTTTGCTCACATTGTCACATTCCTGGACATACCAAAGAGAAGTGCTACAAACTTCATGGATTCCCCCCTGGACACAAAAATTTCTACAAAAACAGACCAGTTGCTAATCATGTTTCTTTTGAACAGGAACAAGTCAGCAATACTCCAGCCATTACTCAAGAGCAATATAGTCGTTTAATTGCCCTGCTCCAAACACAGCCACCTGAAGCACATGTCCCTGCTGCAAATCAAGTTCAAATGACTTCTACCTCTACTTCTCAAGATGTCCCTCCCATGTCTGGTATCAACATATGTTTTTCTGCACAAACACACACTGCTGCACAATATGTTGCTGCACCGTGGATTATTGACACCGGAGCTACAAATCATATGATTTGTAGCCCACGGTTCTACACTCACATCACTGCTACAATTTCAAATGCAGTAAGATTACCAAATGGTAACTCTGCCTCAGCCACTCATGTTGGCGATGTTCAAATATCAGAAAATCTAACTCTAAAAAATGTGCTTTGTGTTCCCACGTTTTCTTTTAACCTCATCTCTGCCAAGTCTTTAGCTCAAACCTCCAATTGTTGCCTAATTTTCTTTTCTAACTCATGTTATATTCAGGACCTTTTCTCTTGGACGACGACTGGGCAGGGTAAAGTGAAGGATGGCCTCTACCATTTTCAACACCAGAAAAGCTCACCTAATGCTTTAACTTCTCATCTTCAAACCTTACTTCATTTTACTTCTGTTAATACTGCTGCTACTACAAACTTTGATGACTTTACTTTATGGCATTATCGGCTAGGACATAGCTCCTTGACTGAGCATGTTTTGAAAGAAGTTTATGACATTTCTAATAGACCTAAAGCTCATACCAGATTCCTTTGTGATATTTGTCCACTTGCAAAACAACATAAATTGCCTTTTTCAAACACTGAGAACAAAGTCACAAAGCCTTTTGACCTGATTTCAGTAGACATCTGGGGTCCAAATAATACTCAAGCTCATGATGGATCCAAATATTTTCTCACTATTGTAGACCAATTTACAAGATGTACATGGATTTACATGTTAAAAACCAAATCAGAGGCACGTATTGCTCTTCAAAATTTTTGCTCCCTTATTGAAAATCAATTTGAAACCAAAATAAAAATTGTTAGAACCGATAATGGGGGTGAATTTCAAATGCCAATATTTTATCAAACAAAAGGGATCCATCATCAACTTACTTGTGTTGCCACCCCCCAACAGAATGCATTAGCCGAACGTAAACATCAACATATTTTAAATGTGGCAAGGGCCTTAAAGTTTCAATCTGGTTTGCCCATAAAGTATTGGAATGAATTTGTCATAACAGCAGTATATTTGATCAACCGCACCCCCACTCCCAACCTTAATTACAAGTCTCCAATTGAGCTCCTATATCAAGTCAAACCTATATACTCCCATCTTCGAATATTTGGCAGTTTATGCTATGCTTCTACACTTAGTCATGCTAGAACTAAGTTTGAACCCAGGGCCCGAAAATGTGTGTTCTTAGGCTACCCATACGGTGTAAAAGGATACAAGCTGCTCGACTTATCCACCAATCAGATTTTCATTTCACGAGATGTGGTATTTCATGAAGCTATCTTTCCCTTAAAACAACCACAATATTCCAAAACAGATTTTGTCTTTTCTCACAGCCTACCAGAAAAGAACTTTCAGAATATTGAAATAACCACATCTCTTGAAAATTCTGCTCCCTCAACCGAAACCTTCACTCCCCTTCTCCAGCTTGAAGAACAAGATCATGCTCCTATCCCTTCTTCATCTTCTGATTCTACTTCTCATCAAAACATTCTCCGCAGGACAAATAGAACTCGAAGAGCACCTGCTTACCTACAGGATTTCCATTGCCAACAGGTTGCTACACTTGACCCTTCTCAGTCAAAATCCGAGACTCAAGGTTCCTCCCTCTCCAATGCTGAAGGTTCAAAAGTATCATTTCCTTTATCTGCTTCACTTTCTTATAAATCTCTTTCACATGCTTTCAAGGCCTTCACTACTTCTATCTCTTTACATACTGAACCTACTTCCTATACTCAAGCCATCCAAGAACCTGTTTGGTGTAAGGCAATGAAAGAAGAACTCGATGCTCTTGAAAATAATGGAACTTGGACTATTGTTGATCTACCTTCCCACAAAAAAACAATTGATTGCAAATGGGTCTACAAGTACAAATTTAAGGCGGATGGGACCATCGAGCGAGCTAAGGCTCGCTTGGTTGCAAAAGGATTTACGCAACGAGAGGGGATTGATTTTCATGACACCTTCTCACCCGTTGCTAAGTTAGTTTCTATACGTTGTCTCATTGCAGTTGCAGCAATTAAAGGATGGGATCTTCAACAGTTGGACGTGAACAACGCTTTCCTTTATGGAGACCTTGATGAAGAAATATACATGCGCTTACCTCCTGGTCATTCATCCTCAAATTTGAACAAAGTGTGCCGATTACAAAAAAGCATCTATGGTCTCAAACAAGCTTCGAGGCAGTGGAATGCCAAGCTTTCATCTTCCTTAATTGAATTTGGATTTGTTCAATCGAAGGCAGATTACACCTTGTACACCAAGGCTACAACCACATCTTTTATAGCACTTCTTGTCTACGTAGACGATATAATCCTAATGAGTTCCGATCCTCAATCCACTTCTGATGTCAAAAGATTCTTGGAAACAAAATTTAAAATCAAAGATCTTGGAAGTCTTAGATTTTTTCTTGGTATTGAGGTAGGGCGCACAAAAGGAGGTATTCAACTTTGCCAAAGGAAGTATGCTTTGGACATACTTGCTGAAACTGGATTGTTAGCTGCAAAGCCATCTAATTTGCCTATGGAGCCAAATGTCAAACTAAGTAAAGATGAAGGGGAATTGTTCAAAGATCCAGCACTATATCGGCGATTGATTGGCAAGCTACTCTATCTCACCAATACACGGCCAGATTTAAGCCAAAGTGTGCACCTGTTAAGTCAGTTCATGGAGACTCCCCGTGATCCTCATTTCAATGCTGTTCTCAAAATTCTTAGATATGTAAAAGGAACTCCAGGACAAGGACTTTTCTTTCCTGCGAATTCGGAGATGGAACTTTCAGCATACTCGGATGCAAGCTGGGCTAATTGCCCTGATACGAGGCGTTCTACAACAGGATTCTGCATCTTCATTGGCAGATCACTCGTGTCATGGAAATCAAAAAAACAGACAACTGTGTCCAGATCGTCTGCGGAATCCGAGTATAGAGCTATGGCCTCAGTGGTTTGTGAACTCACATGGATTAGATATTTTCTTGCTGATCTGAAAATATCAATCTTAAACCCTGCCACATTATATTGTGATAACTTGGCAGCAATTCACATTGCTGCAAATCCAATCTTTCACGAGCGAACAAAGCACATTGAATTAGATTGTCATCTAATTCGTGATAAGATCACAGAAGGACAAGTAGCCACAGCTCATGTTTTTTCTCACTCTCAGTTGGCTGACTTGTTCACTAAGCCGCTACACTCTCCTGCCTTCACACGACATTTATCCAAGATGGGAGTAATTAACATATACTCTCCATCTTGCGGGGGGATGTTGAGACTACCAGAAAAGAACTTTCCACTACCCCTTGACACGGACTCTCCACAACAGAATACGCACTACATGGATACTGCATGGACAGCTGCAGAGTTGGCAGAACGTGGACGTGAATATTCTTCTGTTAGTTAGTTACAATTGTTATGAGCTGTAAACAATATTTTCCTTGTTTTATATTTCATTTCTTTTGTATATATATATATTAGTCGATAGCATACAGAAAATATATGAGAATATATTTCAACTTTAGACATATTCTTCCTCTGTTTTCTTCTGCTACGTAATCTCCTTCACCCTACACTGCTCCTTTTTCCTTCCTCTCCACGTAAGGCTAAAACATTGGACAATAATTGGTATTCTCTAATATGTTTATGTTCTTATTTTTTAAATTAATAGATAGTTATTGCTTTTTGCAGGAGATTTGGACTCTTTGGTTTGGAGTTTATGCTGCTTTGACATTATATGTCGTGGTAGATATTCTTCTGGATATGAAGAAAAAATATGCTTTTTAATTTTTTTGTGTTGGACTAAAAGAAGTTGCTATGTTATTTTTTTTATATATTTGAATGGATTTGTATATTTTAAGAAATTTCTATGTTATTTTTCTTTTATATATTTTGTTGGAACTGTATATTTTGTTAAAAATGCTTCCATCTAAAAGTGTGTTTTCGAGCTTCAAATCTCTATGGCATAATTGGTGCACTTTTTAGATCTTTACTTTTACAGGTAGATATTGAATATTTGATGGTTGTCATTTCCTCTGTTGTTGATGCTATCCAGGCAATGGAATCCTCTATAGGCTCTTTGCTCTCGAGGGTGAGATTTGCATTGTTGATACAACCATTTATGTCGCTTATATTGTATTGTAGGTTTAATGTGTGAGTAAATTTCTCTTTACCCCACTTCTTTTTGTTATTGGATAAGTCTCATTTTTCACTCAAGTGGTTTTTCCTATATGTGTGTGGGACTCAAAGTTACATGCCACAATTCAGAATTTTCATGTGTTTTTATAAATTGATTGTTTCGTTGTTTGTAGTTGGATAGTTAAGAGAATGAACCTAACTCTGTAAGATTATAACCTGTTCTAGAATATCTAATTGCTCTTTTGTGTTTTGACAAGTTTAATATGTAGCATGAAAGGTTGATGATAAAGGTATTAGGTGCAATATTTGCTTGTGATTTCCTGCAATATGTTTTTATATCCAACAAAACTTGATTTGGGGGGTTTCATTGTCACTACAAATTTAGGAATTAGGACTGTATAGATGCAACCATTTTCTTCTACTTTTTATAGAATTGAGATCTACCCCAATAGCATTTCACGCTTTCACCTCTTGACCCATCACACATGTCACAAATGGCAAGACCAGTGCTACTCCTGTGTTTACAGTGTTTATAGGATGTCATGACTACTATGCTAATACATGTTTTTCTTGCTTATTACTTCTATTATCTTCCATTTTCTTTGTTTACTTCTTTTTTCTGCTTTGAGGTTGTATGTCGTGGTAGATATTCTTCTGGGTATAAAGAAAAAAAGATGTTTTTTATTTTATTTTTGTTGAACTAAAAGAAGTTGCTATGTTTTTTTTTTTTTGGTTGGATTTGTATATTTTGAGAAATTGTTATTTTATTTTTCTTTTACATATTTTGTTGAAATTGTATATTTTGTTAAAGATGCTTCCATCGAAAAGTGTGTTTTCCAGCTTCAAATCTCTATGGCACAATTGGTGCAAAATAAAGATTAAAAAAAAAAAGCATCTTCAAACTATACTTTTAATGGTAGAGAAAAATAAAAAAGAAGGTAAATGAAAAAAGATAGCTTTAAAGAGTGAAAATGTAGCATTTTTAGTAATGGCTCTATTTTTATATCACATTCAAGGAATCCTGCTTCACGAGATGGTTGAGTTTGGTAGACTCTATTAGGAGTTTAGATTCTTTTTCTTACACAACCCAAAGTTCTTTTTTTCATGAACTACATGAAAAAATTGGTGTTCTCTAATATGTTTAAGTTCTTATTTTTTAAATTAACAAATGGTTATTGCTTTTTGCAGGAGATATGGACTATTTGATTTGAAGTTTATGCTACTTTGAGGTTGTATGTCGCGGTAGATATTCTTCTGGGTATGAAGAAAAAAATATGCTTTTTAATTATTATTTTTTTTTGTTGGATTAAAAGAAGTTGCTATGTTATTTTTTAATATATTTGGTTGGATTTGTATATTTTGAGAAGTTGCTATATTATTTTTCTTTTATCTATTTTGTTAAAGATGCATCCATCTAAAAGTGTGTTTTCCAGCTTCAAATCTTTATGGCATATTTGCTGCAAAATAAAGATAAAAATAAAAAAAAAGTATCTTCAAACTGTGTTTTTAATGGTAGAGAAATATGAAGGAGAAAGTAAGTGGAAAAAAACAGCTTTTAAGAGTGAAAATGTGACATTTTTAGTAATTTTGAGGTAGATGGCTCTTACTGGTTTTTTTCTTCTTCCATTAATAGAAGTTGTTCTGTTTTGTTTTTACATTCGTAGTCTTTTGGTGTTTCTCTTTGATTTCCTTGGCGACTTTCTATGGTTTGAATTTTAAATTTGTGGTCTTTTTGGTTTTTAAACTTCATGGTTTGGTTTTTGTAGGGAATCTGCTTTGTTTGGCTTGAAGTTTATGCTGCTTCAGGGTTTGTATTTGTCTGATTTACCCATTGTTTTGCATTAATCAATTGAGTTTCTTAGTTTGGTTTGTCTTTTTTGTTATGATGATGTTAGATGGGTCTTGATCTATTGAGTCCTACTTTTCTATTGTTGTTTGATGTGATTATTTTGATTTCCAGATTTCTGAAGAAAAGAAAACATGCATGTCTTTCAGTTTTTTTTTATAATTAAAAAAAAAATATTTCTTTCGGTATAAAAAAATAGATGCTTTTTATCTTTTTTTTTTTTTTTTTGCATTAATAGAAATTGTTGTGTTTTTTATTTTAAGAATAGTTGGTATCTTTCTTTTCTATATTTTGTTGGATTCGTATATTTTATTATTGATTTGGTTTCTTGGTTTCATTTGTTTTGTCTGTTATTCGGCTTTGATTTGCAGCTTCTTTAAAAAAAGATGGCTTTTACAATTTTATTTTATGATTTTTTTTTTTTTTTTTTTTTGTTGCATTGATAGAAGTTGCTGTTTTTTATTTTAAAAATTATAGGTATCTTTGTTTTATATATTTTGTTGGGTTTGTATATTTTGTTATCGATTCTATTTTTTTGGTTCCGTTTGTCTTTTCTATTATTGAGCTCTCATCTGCAGTTTTATTTTAAAATGAGTAAACTGATTTATGCTATTTGGATTAATGAGTTTGTGATTTTTATTTATCTTTTAAAAATGTTTGAAAAAAAAAATCCACTAAACCGATTTATATTGTTTGGATTAATGAATTTCAAAATTTTATTTCTGTCATGCATTTTCTATTGCTGGCCTCTCATGTGTAGTTTTTAGTTTCTTAATCCCGTTTGAATTCAGAAATGAGTTGAAATGGTTTCAGATGAGTTTAATAGAATATTATTTTAATATTATTATTATTTTGAAATTTAAAAAAATTGAACTGTTTATTATATTTCTTGTGAGAATTTAAAAAAGTTATAATATTGAGATGAGATGAAATGAATTGAGATGAATTTTGAATCCAAATAAGGGTTGAGTCACCGACTTGTGCTATTTGGATTAATGAGTTTGTATTAACGAGTTGGAATTAATGAGACATCATTAAATGGATTTATACAGTTTGGATTTATGAGTTTATATGGTCAGTGGCGTGCTTGCAAGATCATCTTTATCAGAACTTTTTTGTTTCATTTGGCACAGGTTTCTCAGGCCAATGTCAAACTCTTTTTCGAATTAGTCCGTAGCTAGAGAGGTGTGTGATCATCCTTGTGATATAATTCTGAAATTTTATTTCTTATTTATGCTTGGATAGTTGGATTATCAATTGCAAGAAATGCACTAATGGCAATAACCTTTTTTTTTTTAATGCAAGTTTATCGCGTGAGGCTACTAGGGGCTACTAGGGGACTACAAGCACGCCACTCGTTGAGCTTGTAATGGTAATTGCTCCTTCTTTATTACTGCATGCTCAATCTTTTTTATTTTTCATGCTTAGTTTTGCTTCTTCAAAGCAACAAGATTTGTATGAAATGAAGAGTTTTCGAATGACCATGCCAGTTCTTGGAAAGAAAGCTATGATGGTTGTTCTAGATTCTAGGTCAGATCCTGTTAACGTCGAGAAAATTTTTCTGATAGACAGTAAGGATTTATTGAGTAATGTGGTTGAGAAATCTGTATGGGCTACTTTGATAGCAGTGATTGCTACTCCCTTGTGCTTATTATGTTAGATTCGAATGAGATAGTTCAAACTATGTTCATTGGCCTTTTTTTTTTTGTATATTCTATATAACTTTTGCTGGTTTTGATGCTAGTGTTGCCATCAATGTCTCAATTGTAATCTGTATTGATAATTTCTACCATCGTGATATTATCCACAATCATATAACTTAAAAGGATAATCTAACTCTTATGACTTTATGCATGCTAAGGTACTAACAGTTGAAGGATGTGTTGATTGAACTCCCAGAGCTAGGACAATGAGGATATGCTATTTTTTCAATATAATATTTCCCTTCAGCAGATTTGCATTGTATTGTCACTAATTTACTTATTGCATATTACTCAAAAACATTATATTCGACACACATATATAGGGTAAAAATATGGATTTGATTAGGCCAACAAGTCATTCTGAGTGGGTCATAGATATGAAATATGTTTTGTGCCATATAACAATTTTGTATGATCAATTTGCTAAACTTGTATTAAACTATGGTGTATTTAGAACTAATCTTTTTGGTTTCTAATCTATCAAACATGTAATTATTATACTTCACTAAGTTATCATTATCCAAAAATATTTACTAAAATTTGCTCATTTTTTCTATGCATTAAATTAATCAGTTTTTTGTAAAAAACATATTATTTTGTAAAACAACTGTTTGATCCAACTAGGCAAACATGCTTTGAACGATGCTCTGAACTATATATATATATATATATATATATATTTATATATATAATGATACGAGGTGCTACCATGGACCCAAATCATGGTAGCCTGACGAATCACTCCACTTAAAGCTCAAATCCCTTTGGCCCGATAGGGTCTATACTAGTTTGTTAAGGACATGAACGTCCGCCCGCTTATCCTGGGATAGTCGATGTTCACTCATTCAAAGTAAGTGAATAGCCCGAATGTTTCGGGGTTCAAATTTCAAATAGTGGGCAAAGAAGTTAATCTAGGTGATCCTAAGAATTCAGAAACTCTATTTAAAGAATACAAGTACGCTAATAAGGACTCTAGAATAATTTGACTCTAAGAATACTCCTATCATTACTGACTTAGGCACTGCAGGCGCCCCATCAAATCCCTTGAGCCACCTTACTCTTTGGTTGCAGAAGATCGGGACTGCATAGCTGTAAAACACATCCTTAACAGTTGGCGCCGTCTGTGGGATCCAACTATCTTGAAATTAGCATGCTTTTCACATGTCCACCACCACTCGATCTCAGGTAACTAGAGATCAGGAAAAGACATCGCGAAACATGGAATGAAAGCTCGTGGAAATGGAGGAAGTAGCAATGAGGCTCACCACCAAAGTCGAATCGCTACGGAATGAGAATGAGGCTCTCAAGACAAAGAACAGGCTATCAAGAGAAGATACAATGCCCAGTCAAGCCGACAGGGTGGAAATGGAGGCCCACAACGTTGCCACAGGAAAAGCACTTTAGGAGAACGAGGAGACAAAGAAGATGCATCATGATCTGCGCAGCCTGATGGACAAATACAAGGAAATGACCAAGAAGATAGAGACCTCATCTTAAGTTGATCAGGTACTGACCAGCACCAACTTGCCATACAGCTCGAAGATCATGGTGATACCACTACCACCAAAATTCAAGGTCCCATCAATAGACATGTACAACGGTTCCAAGGACCCGGTGGAGCACTTGGAGACTTTTCAAGCCCACACAACTCTCCATAGGTTCTCAAGGGAGATTGCATGTAGGGCTTTTCCTTTGACGTTAGGAGCAGCCGAGGTTGGTTAGGAGCATTGCAGCCAGGCTCCATCGAGAGTTTTGAGGAACTTGGAAGACAGTTCATCACTCAGTTTATGGCCAGCTGACGGTGGAGGCGGCCAGCAACATACTTGTTAACTATAAAGCAGAGGGAGGATAAAGGTTTGAAGGAGTATTTGGCATGATTCAATAAGAAAAGAATGACTGCCGACGACCAAGATGAGGAAATCATGTTGGCCGCACTACTCAGGGGAATTTGGCCAAGGAGTCCTTTCATGACCGAGTTGGCGAGGAAAATCCCCTCCACTTTGAGTGAATTAATGAATCGGGCGGATGATTTTGTTAATGCCGAGGATACGTTGATCGCCCTGACCGCCAAGCAAGGGTGGAAAGAGGAGAGCACTTCGAAGGAAGGCCCCAGGAAGGATCAAGAAAGCGGTCTAAAACCAAGAAAGAGTCAGTATGAGGGGAAGACTACGACAAGGCGAAAGGGACTGGCATGATGAGGACTGCGGGTGGCAGACCTAAAGGTACTGTACGTACCATAGGGCAAATGGTCATTGAACCGAGGATTGTCACATGCTTAAATAAAAAATTGAGGAGATAAAGGGTAACGGGGGGCTAGAATGCATTGTCGCCAAAAATGCCTCTCCACCGCGACGTTTAGAGGACAAAAGGCAGGAGCGTAAGCCTAGACGAAACGAAAGCCCGAGGAGGAGAGAATCACCTGAAAAGGCGAGGAGATCGTAGGAACCAAGAAATCGCCAACCCAGACAAGATACGGATCGAAGAAACCCACCTTTGCAAGGGTGGGGGTTCAGAAGGTGGGCCAACCTCATCGAGAAGGAAGGCCTATGCAAGATGGGTGAGATATGAGGAGATATACAGCATGGAGAGACCTATCAAGCAGGTGAGGGTACAAACCTTGCCCCCAATCTCTTTTGATGATGAAGACTCTCAAGGAGTAGTATACCCACACAATGATGTGTTGGTGGTAGCAAATTACACAACTTGGAGGATATTGATAGATAATGAAAGTTCAACAGACATCTTGTTCTTGGATGCTTTCACGAGAATAAGGTTAAGTATGGGTCAGCTTCACCCAGCACCAACCACATTGAAGGGGTTCACATGAGATGCAGATTAACCCATGGGGTCAATTATGCTACCTGTGTCAGTGGGAACTGACCCCCACCTCACCACCACCCTAACCGAGTTCTTAGTAGTGAGAACGCAGTCGACATATAATGCCATTATAGGCCGACCAATGTTGAATGCCTTGATTGCTATCACTTACACTTATCATCTGAAGATGAAGTTTCCCACAAAAGCGGGAATTGGCGAGGTGCACGGTGAGCAGGTGCTTGCCCAAAAGTGTTTCATGCAGGAACTGAGGAAAGGAGAGCAAGACGTGAAAACAGTAGAGTCACGGGAATGCGACGATGAGACCCTCTAGCCACTGCCCCCTGAAGTGTTCATAACGGAGGTGAAAACAAGGGACGAGGAAACGCTGAGACAGGGAGAAGTCAACGAGCCATTGGAACTTGTCCCCTTTGATCCAACCCAGCCTGATAACCTTATGAGGATCGGAACTACAATAGCGAAAGAAGAAAGGGCCTGGCTAATCCAGCTCCTCCTGGAGCACAAAGACGTCTTTGCATGGAATCATCAGGATATGTCAGGGATAAGCAAAGAGGTTATAAAGCACCGACTAAACATTAACCCGGACACAAGGCCTATTAAGCAGAAGAAGAGGAATTTCAGCACTGAGAAGTATAAGGCGATGGTAGAGGGGGTGGATCGATTGCTAGCAGTAGGATTTATCAGGAAAACTCAGTACCCTAACTGGTTATTGAACGTTATGTTGGTGAAGAAGTCCAATGGCAAGTGGTGAATGTGTGTAGACTTCACGGACCTCAACAAAGCCTGCCCAAAGGACAGCTTTCCTTTCTCCCGGATAGACTTAATAATCGATGCCAAAGCGGGTCTCAAGGTATTGAGTTTCATGGATGCCTACTCCGAGTATAACCAAATCAAGATGGGTAGTGCTGACCAAGATAAGATGGCCTTCATAACCGATCGGGGCTTGTACTGTTACACAGTTATGCCCTTCAGATTGAAGAATGCAGGAGCAACCTACCAAAGGCTAGCCAACAAAATGTTTAAGAATCAGATAGGCCGGAACATGAAAGTATATGTGGATGACCTTTTGGTAAAGAACATGGAGTTTGGGCAACACATGGAAGACCTAAAGGAAGCTTTCAATGCGCTTTGTTAGTACAGGATGAAGCTCAATCCAACCAAGTGCGAGTTTAGGGTGCAATCAGGCAAGTTTTTGGGCTTCATGGTGTCCGAGAGGGGCATCAAGGTGACTCCTGAGAAGCTCAAGGCGATCATCGAGATGAAGTCGCCCACGACTCTTACTCATCAGGTTCTTGTCCCACTCAACGGACAAGTGCATGCCCTTTTTTTAGTTAATTAAGAAGGCCCAAAATTGGGATGCACGGTGTGAGGAAGCATATACACAGCTAAAAAAATACCTGACCCACCCACCGCTACTTAGTCAGACCAAGCACTGGGAACCCTTATGACTGTATCTAGCCGCCACCCCAAACTCTATCTTCGCCGCTCTAGTCAAAGATGATGGCAAGGAGCAAAGGCCAGTATATTATGTCAACAAAGCTTTAAGAGGGGCCGAGAAGAGATACCTGAAGATCGAGTTGATCGCTTTTGCACTAGTGACATCGGCACGCCGATTGCGCTCTTATTTCCAAGCTCACTCTATAAGGGTCATCACCTCCACACCCTTGCAGAAAGTACTCCAAATGTCTGACACCTCGGGGTGATTGGTGAAATGGTCCATTGAGCAAAGTAAGTATGACATCAGTTATGTCTCCAAAACTGCTGTTAAGTGAAAAATCCTGGCCAACTTTGTCGCAGAACTAACGAACTTTCCTGAAAAGACACCGAAGGCACCTGGGAAGGAATTGTGGCTAGTGCAAGTCGATGGTTCATCCTGTCGAGCAGGAGGGGGAGTGGGCCTCCACATGAAAGCGGACGACGGCAATGAGTCATTTCATGTTGTCCAACTGAACTTCAAGGTAATGAACAATGAAGTGGAGTATGAGGCGGTGCTCACAAGGTTGGTCGTAGCTGAAATGCCAGGTGGAACGGCAGTAGTAATGAGGGTAGACTCCTAGGTGGTGGTGGGCCAAATCATGGGAGAATATTTGATGAGGGGACCAAAGATAATAAGGTACCTCTGTCATGTCCAATAGAGATCCTGTCAGTTCCAGTATTTTTGGATCGAACGAATTCCCAGAGTGGACAACTGGAAGGCAGATCGGTTAGCATAAGCGTCATCGACAAGGCAAGAGGAGATGTTGCCATGGGAAGTAACTCTCAGGGCAGTAGCCACGGCTGCCATAGGAGAGAAAATTTTTGAAATCGAAGGGAACTCACTAGGATGGGCAGATAACATCATCAGGTACTTGAAAGCTGGGGAGCTACCCACTTCCAGGAAGGAGGTGAGGAAAGTCAGGAACAAGGCAGCTCAGTTCACCTTGATAGACCGAACACTATACAAGCAGGGTTTTGCGAGTCGATTACTGAGAAAACATGAGAGCAGGCTACTATTGGCCCAAAGCCCTGCAAGACTCTATGAGTTCATAAAAACGTGTGTCCAGTGCTAGCTACACGCACCAGTCCTGAGCGTGCCTCCTGAAGAACTGAAATCTATAACTTCCCCATGGTCGCTTGCTCAATAGGGGATAAATTTGGTCGATCCTATAACCCCGAGCAAAGGAGGAACCAAATTCATCATTATCGTCATCGACTACACCAAGTGGGCAGAAGCTGAGACAAGGGCGATGGTTACTGCTCAAAGTGTGATGAAGTTTATATGGAAGGCAATTGTATGCAAATTTGGGATACCACAAAGCATCATCTCTGACAATGGCAAGCATTTTAATTCAGAGCATTATTGTAGGTGGTGTTCAGAACTCGGGATCAAAGTCAAGTATTCATCTCTTGGACACCCACAGGCAAACAGACAAGTCGAATCAACCAACAAGACCATAGTGGAGATATAGGTGAGAATAAGGGGGCGTGGGCAGATGAAGTACCCGAGATCTTATGGGTGTACAGGACAACACCCAAGACATCAACAGAGGAGACTCCTTTCACTCTGGCAGACGAAACCAAAGCCATCATACCAGTAGAAGTGGGGATTTCAAGCAATAGGAGGCAGAGCTTTGACGTCGATGAAAATAGAAGGAAGTTGAAAGAGCATTTAGACTTACTGGAAGAAAGAAGAGTGAGTGCCGAGAGAAGGGTGGCCGCCTACAAGAGGAAGACGAAGCAATACTTCAACAAGAGAGTAAGCCTGAGGTCCTTCAAGGTTGGCGACCTAGTGTTAAAAGAAACTAGAGTGACCACCACAGAAGAAGGAGAGCTAGGCCCAAGATGGGAGGGGCCATACGTAGTCACATGCAGTAGTCGCCAGGGAGCTTATCACCTAAAGGACGCAGTAGGGCGCAAACTGCCTCACCCTTGTAATGTTGAACATTTGAGGAAATGTTTTGTTAAGTTATTTTTTATGAAAATCTCAAGAAAATTTTTTTTAAGACATTTTCGATGAAATATTCTTATTGAAGAATTTTGGTAAACTCAATTATTCATGTCATATTCTTTCTTTACATGTTATCTTGCCACTTTAGGATCATATTTAGAATGCTAGAATTATAGGGTCAAGCAACTATCCTGCTAAACTCCACTCACCAAGGTTACGCGGTCAATGGACCCTCTCACCACACCTTCTCGCCAAGGCTACATGGTCGAGGAACCCTCCCGTTACGCCACTCAGCAGAGTTACGCGATCGAGCAACTCTCCCACTACACTCCACTCGCCAAGGTTACATGGACGAGGGACCTTCCCACTACTCATTCTCGCCAAGGCTACATGGTCGAGGAACCCTTCCATTATGCCACTCGCTAGAGTTAAGCAGTCAAGCAACTCTCCCGCTACACCCCACTCACCAAGGCTACCCAATCAATGAACCCTCCCGTTGCGTCACTTGCTAGAGTTACGTGGTCGAGCAACTCTCCCGCTACATTTCACTCACCAGAGTTACACGGTTGAGCAACTCTCTTACTACACTCCACTCGCCAAGGTTACGCAGTCGAGGGACCCTCCCGCCAAGGTTACGCGGTCGAGGGACCCTCCCGCTACACCTTCTGGCCAATGTTACGCGGTCGAGGGACCCTCTCGCTACACCTTCTGGCCAAGGTTACGTGGTCGAGGGACTCACTCGCTACACCTTCTCGCCAAGGCTATACGGTTGAGGAACCCTCCCATTACGTCACTCACTAGAGTTATGCCATCGAGCAACTCTCTCTCTACACTCTACTCACCAGACGTTTGTGGTCAAGTAACTCTCCCACTACACTCCACTTGCCAAGGTTACGTGGTTGAGTGACCCTCCCGCTACACCTCCTCACCAAGGCTACACGGTTGAGGAACCCTCCCATTACGCCACTCGCTAGAGTTAATCGGTTGAACAACTCTCCCACTACACTCCACTCGCCAGAGTTCCACGGTCGAGCAACTCTCCCGCTACATCTTCTCACCAAAGGCCACACGGCTAAATTTCGGTTAAGTTAATTCTATCTTTAGTTTTCTGTTTTCTTAAACTTGATTCTACATGACTATGACCAGAACTAACTACCTTCAAACTCTGTAAATCAACAAAAATCCTTCTTAGCCCAACTCTTCCATTAAATTCTTCTTTCATTTTGCTGGAAACCCCACTAGAATTTAGCCATTAAAGCAACTATTTCTTTACACAATTTCACAAGTAATTTAAAAACATTTATGTGATAAGTTGTAACGACCCAATCCTACATTTATATTTTTTAGGAATAAATTACGGATAATTTTTTTTTAAGCTCAATAAATAAGTTAAAGCCCATAAAATAATTTATCGGATAGATTATTTTTTTGAATTAAGGCTCCATTATTATTATTATTAATATTTTCTTCAAGCTCATGAGAGTTAGAGTCCAAACACTATTACCATTCTTATTTCCTTTTCATAATAAAATTCTTACCTACCGGATTTTCTTTTATGAATTTCAAACAATCCACTCTCATGCACGTACGTCTTTTTCTTCATCACTAGAGTTTCCGTTGGTTTATATATAGAGGCTTAGTACATCCAACCCACTGCCCCTCTTCTCTTCCTCTACCGTGAATAGGGGTGTAAACCGGTCAGTCTGGACCGGAGAAACCGACCGGACCGACCAAATGCATGGTCGGTTTCGGTCCAATAAATAGGAAAATTTCGATCTTCGGTCCGGTCCTGGGGTGGAGATTTTTCAGACCGAACTGAACCGGACCGACCAAATAAAAAATAAAAATAAATAAAATATTATATTATATATATTATTTATATAATAATTGTACAATTAACAATATAAAATTTTAAATATATTATTAATACTTGTTAATATTCTATAAACTAACAATCTTTTATATATATCTTCATCTAACCTATCACTATTAACAATATAAAATTTTAAATATGTTATTAACACTTGTTAATATTCTATGAATTAACTAATATATAATATCAATTAGTTAATTATATAGTAATTATATAAATTAATAATGTAATTTTCATTTAATTTATTATCATTGACCATATAAAATATTTTTTTATTGAATTTGTTACATAATCCACATTAATAAATCACTTAATTTAATTTAGTATTTTAAATAAATTTTTTCATTAATTGATTTAAAAAAAAAAGGTCGGACTGAATGGACTGACCGGACCGGACCGGACTGATAACTACTGGTCTGGTCCGGTCCCTATGGGGTGTTTGGACTGGACTGGACTGATAACTACCGGTCTGGTCCGGTCCCTATGGGGTGTTCGGTCTGGTCCGGTGAATATTTTGGTCCATCACCGAACCAGACCGACCGGTTTACACCCTTAGCCATGAACCACCACAGAAACCAGATCCACGCACCCAGCCCTAGCAACACCACGGTAACAAGACCCACGATCCCTTCCTCTCTCACAACAAGCAGCATCCATGCATGATCAGTGCATGAAGTAAACTGCCAGCCACTCCCCTCAACCTCCTGTCGTGCGACAGAATTAGAAGCATCAAAGATGACCCACGCCGCTACACCATAAGGCAATTGAGTACTCCCCGACACCGCATGGAAAGTGCACTGCGAAAGCCGCACGTCCAACCAATAACCCAATGTAGCCACAACCCCTGCACCTTGGTAAGCTGTCAAGTACCGGTTGCATCACTAGCAACCAAATTGAGAGCCACTCTGCCGTAGGACCACTGCTTGCTAGCAGGAACCCACTGCTAGCAAGCCAAAGGAAACTTCACGTCGCAGTAACAAATCCAACCCGTGCTTGCACCGGTGCCGCATGAAGCTCCTCCACGTCTCCTCCCTCAGCCACAGCACCACGAAGAACCACCTAGATCCGCCCTAGTCCACTATAAACCATGGACAACCCCATACGGCAAACCCCTGTTTTTAGCCCCTCAAAACAAAGTTTTTATACCCCACCGTGAGCCAAAAAACAACTACACCTCGCCAGCCCCTTCACGTCGTCTCCACCTGCATGGAAAGAGCCACCGATCACCTCAAGGCTTAAGCCACCCCAGACCATCGCACGCATCCTCTTCGTCTCACAGTAAGTTTCTATTTCCCTCATAACGTGATTCTCACTCTCTGTTCTCCCTCTATCACTCACGGCATTAAGTCTCTCTCTCTCTTTTCTCTCCCTCTATTTTTCTTCTCCTTCAGTCAGGCTACCCCAGTTATGTTGCATATATATATATATATATATATATATATATATTTATATATGTATATATATTGAATAAACGAACTGCATGAAAATGTTAAATGGAATGATACATGCTGTGGGCCTTTGACGGAAATTATTCATGAAGTTGGAGTTATAATACGTGTATGAAATATACAGAGTTATGTGATTTGAAGGTTGATCATAAATTTTTAAGAGAAATAGTTATGTGGAGATCAAAGTATGAGAGTTGTGATACTTTAGAGTTTTGAGAATAATTTAGTATAGGAAGATTTTAGGTTTAGGAAATATAGGTTATTTTAGTAGTTTAGATTTTAAATAAAATTACATGTTTAATTAGAAATTTATGCAAATTACGTGTTTATTTTTTATAGGTGACCGATTACGTGCCGAAAATAGTGGATTAACGCTGCAAAGTAAGTAATTTTGATCATAAATTAGGATCATCACAGTTCAGCTTATATATAAGTATTATTCAAGCCAGTTCATTGACATCCATTATTTATGAACCACTCGTGTCATATGTAAATATGTCATCCAACATAGCATACGATCATGTCATTCCGCATCATATTTAGATTCAGAAATTATAATTATGTATATACTATGCCATGCATCTCATGTATATAAGACACGTAAGCTATCTTAAGCTCAAGTGTAAGATAAGATAAGATCAAATCAGATCAGATAATCAGATGGCCATTCAGATGCATAGTACCAATACAATTCAATTTCAGGGTGGATGTGCAAGCCACGGACTCAAGCGTGGTCCACCATAATATGCCAGAATACTATCAGCGGCTCCCCTTGCTGCAGTGAGACATGGGGCTAGTGCACAACCTCGCACACAGGGTTAAGTGTGTTGGCCAGTTAGCTAAGTCAAATCAATCAGTTAAGTCTGATCAGTCAGTTAATGTGACGCCCCCAAATTCCGCTTGGGATCGGACGGACATTTGAAGCGTCGAGACATGTAACACAAGGTTACCTGCCCCCGTTCATGACATATAAGATGCAATATTCCTAACATGCATCTAGCATTATGCAATATTCGCAGCGGATAATTTTTCTTTTTAGCAATACTATGCACCAAACCGAAATATCCCAAATACTTAAAACATACTTCATACATAATGACATACTAAACAACTGAGATCACAATATTAATCCATATGGTTGTGATCAAAAGAGTGATGGAGATTGAACTCTACAAATACAAGTAGTAATCTGAGGTAACTACTGTATTAACACCTACATCGCATCGTCGCTTAGTCGACCATTTCCAGTTGGTCGATTCCCGATTCTCCTTCAGATCCTGTAACAAAATCTACCATTCGGGGGGAATGGTAGTTGGGACTACCACAGTGAGATTTGATTACAAATCTCAGCAAGTTAACAGGAAACTTCCACACAGGTTAATGATGCATGCATGGCAGTAAAAGCATGAATGCATAATCAAATCGTAAGTAATCATAGCATAACTTGACATACAACATAACATAACTGGCATAACTTAAACTGAAACTGAAGCTTAGCATGAACGTGACTTGAAACATAACATGGACTTGAACATAACATGAATGTGAACATGCATAATTTGAACTTGAACTTGAGCATGACATAACATAAATGTGAACTTGGAACATAACGTAAACGTGAACATAACATAACATGAACTTGGAACATATTCTTGTCTCATGGGATTACCATGATTGCGTGAACGTAAACTTGAACATAACATAACGTGAAACATGACTTGAACTTGGAATCTTATTCAATAGACTTAATCATTAACGTGACCATATGGGTGCTACACAGGTCCCCTTGAGCCGTGTGTCCCTGCCGATTACCGCATCACATCACAGGTTTCTATACCAGCTGTGAGTGCGTTAATACGTACTCCACAGTTGTTGTGGCCCCACGTATTCTACGTGTCACAATTGCTGTGTCTCACGTAGTGTATGCTCCACAGTTGTTGTGGCCCCATACTTCATGCTCCACAGTTGTTGTGGCCCCATGACTTATCTGTTTGTGCCACACTTGCTGTGGACACACATAACATAATGTGTGGCACCATCGGCGTTAGTGCCTGGCGCGCTCCGGTGACCAGCTAATTAGGCCCCATTCGCAACCTGTTGACTGTACTTCGTCAACCCAGGGAATTTCACACCTATTTAGACACTCCAGCGTGAACAAAGGAGTTCCACTAGGATATTACCCCATCCTAGCGCTTAGGGTCGTGATTGACATGAATGACTTAACTGGCAGACATGACATTTCGTAACGTGACGTAACATGAACGTGACATAAAAGACAGAAATCTTGACGTAACATAACGTGACATGAACGTAGGACGACAGACATGACATACTTCGAGACATAAATGTAACAGAGAACATTTCATAACATGTCATACATGTAACATGCAACATTTCGTAACATGGCATACCATATAACAGACAACATTTCTTAACGTGGCGTAACATGTGACAATGAATATTACATGACAAGAAATACATGTAACAGATGGCATACTTAACTTAACATGACATACTTGCAATGTATAGCATGTATAGCAATACGTGACAGAATATCTTGTGTAACAGATGAATAATTCATGACAGAATAAATTCTGTGTAACAGATAAATATGTAATGACTTGGCATGGCACATATGATAACATGCATACATACAATTTAGTTCCCTTACTTATCACACATACACATTAAATTGATAGTAAGTTAAAAGCTAACTTACCTCGATCTTCGCGCTTCGAGACAAAACTCAAGTGCGATCACGGGAAACTGAAAGTAGTGATTTCTAAAAATTAGAACTTAATCACTAACAATTAGGAATATGGAAAAATATCAACTTAGAGTAAAATTACCATTTTACCCTCTACATGTGGGAAAATGACTATTTTACCCCTAACTTAAGGATTTTGCATCATAACTTCAAAAATCACCAAAATTTACATACCTTATGTAAATTTTGTCCTAAACTCAAATATCAATTCATAAAAATTTAAAACTAAACACAACCATCAAAACTCTATATGGCCGAAACTTACAAAGGCTATTTCCTTTGCTTTTTGTTGTAATTCTTTCAAATCTCAAAACTCATGATTAAACCAAAATTTTTCTTCTACTACACTCATAACATATTCTTAAGAATAATCATGTTTTGAATCATGAACAAAAGTCATCAAAATCACTAAAACCATACTTGAACTTTTTGGTTTCTCTTCTAAGTTCAAAACAGAATTTTGTTTCTAACTTGTTTTGATCAACCTCTTGATCCATGACTTATAAAGAAGTGATCTTCAAACCAAAACATCACATGGTTCAAAAAGGTGTCCTAAAACAGATCCAAGCTTCAAACTCAAGATCACATGGGTAAACATCAACCAAAATATAAATTTAGCCAAGAACATCATCACTTTGGCCTAACCGAATATCTCCTTCCATAAAATTTCATATGTTCGAAACTAACATCAAATATCTTCAAAATAACATTCTAACATGTATATAAGATGCTTAGGATCTTCCAATAAAAATATCAAAGCCATTGGAATAAGATTAAACCATAAAAGATTTAAACTTTCTCAAAACAGAAACTGTTTTTCCTCTTCCAGTTTCTAAGTTTCTAGACCTAAGAAAATATTTCACCAAAACTTTAATCATGCAACAAATCCTCAACCAATAATCATATACACATGTTAACAGTACTCCATAAAAATTTCGGACCAAGATCTATTCATTAGCTTGGTCAAAAACTCCAAAATATAACACACTCTCCAGTTTATCGCCCAGAATGACCTTTCTGGGGTCTAAACAACTTTTTACCAATCAAATGATCTCCAAATGGAACAAATAAGATATCCACGTAAACTAGACTCCAAAAGAAACAACTTTCATGAAGGAAACGTTGCGAGGAAACACTTACAAAAGCTTCGAAACAGGCATTCAAAAGAGGTACGAAAAACTGTCCGAGAGTGTCTTTTGTGTTCTATGAAGGAAAAGTGTAAAGGAGAGTTGCTTTTTCGTGGGAAGTGGACTGAAGAGCCTCTTACACAAGTTATGGGAAGTGATATGACTGAAGGAATGGTTGAGTGTTGGCCTTTTCTTCTCATAAAAATCAGACCAAGATCTTTTCTCAAGGTGGAGTGTGAGAGTGAAAGAGTGAGGTGGCCCTTTTGCTTTGTCTTTCAAGAACCTTCTAGGCTCTTCTTGTACAGATCTGGCCAACCAAGTGGGGGTACAAAACTTAGCCATGAAGCAATCCTATGGTGACCAAATTCGTGGGCCTTAATGGGCCTAAACCGAATGGGCCTAAAATTTGGGGTTTAAAGAGGGTTTGGGTTGCTATCAAGCCCAAATCCAATATCACTTGGCCCAATCAATTTTTCAAGGTTAACAAGGTTGGATAATGATGTTCTAACACAAATTTGAAGGATTAATAGCATGTGGAAGTGATTTAATCAAGTGATTAAATACAATGCTAGAAATCGGATTAGAAAATATTTAGAGGCCAACTTTAGGGTTTTGGGGAAACCGTTTAGGGTTTCGATTTCAACCATGCTTTTGGGCTTTCGATTGGATTCCCACCATTTAGAATTTCACTAGGATTGAAAACCTCTTTGATCTGGCACAATTTGGTTGAGCAGATGAAACAAAGTTTTGCTTAAGCGACATGATCTCACACCTTCATTCCTTCAAATCCAACAAACGTTCCTTATGGTGCCAAGTGTCTAAAATTATTCACTAAGTGTGGCTAAGATCTTGCCAAGTGTCCAAATAAAACTTCTCTAATCCAATTTGGACATTCCACACTGTGATTTCGAAACACTGCAATTGGTGCGCTTACCGAGGTTACTATTCACTTCGAAAAAGTGAATCATAAACTTAGTACTAAAAATTCCTAAATATTCATATTAACTTATAGTGAAAATCTTTTACCGAAATTTAACCTCGAAGTATCCCTAAAAATAATTTCACAATTTCCAACAGACGTTTTGTCCGGAATTATGAAAATAAGATATTGTGCCATAAAATCCTAAATAATCCACTGAGTGTAATGGCGTAGACCATAATGCATTCTGACACTTCTAACCACCTCAAATAAATAAAACTCATATTTCTAGCAGCATAGTGAGTGATAACACTGACTATGTTGACAGACTAAAACCTATGCAATAGGTCGATTCGTAAAAACTTATGGGATTTTCACGAGATTCCTAAAGTCAATAGAAATTTCGCCAATGAATTTCTAGCGGGCTGTTACATCCTCCCCTCCTAAAAAAAAGATTTCGTCCTCGAAATCAACGTAAGTACAAACATAAAATACGCTCAAATGAAAAAGTTGCTTACCAACTTATTGCCCATCACTGGATGCCTCATCACGCCCAAGGGGCAGGTCTCGTTCTTCTTGAAATAACGCCTTCTTCTCGTAGTCAACACTATTCTTATCTATAACCATCACGTGGTTATACAAAAAGACTATCACTATAACATTAAGGTATAACAATCCCAAAGATTACTGCCTAAACTTAATGACTTCTAGACTTTTTAGGATACTGACTCCTTGCTTAAAAGAAATCACTATTCTCTTCACTATTCAAAGAACTACCACAATGTGTATATATATCTACCATTCTTAACTCTTTCTCTCTCAAATCATATCAATTTGTACTGGAGTCCTTCCACAAGGTAGGTCAAATCGTACCAGCATACTCTCTAAATCTAAAACTTCAAGTATTCATGCAGTTCAATTTGGAAGAATTTAATCCATACACAACTGAATTCACATTCTCTATTTCCTCAAGGAATTATATCTACCTAGGACTAGCTTACTCCTTCATAATCACCACGAATCGTTCCTCCTCCTAGGTGGTACCTTGATAAACGATCAGCTATTAACCTCAACTCAAGAGTTTCTCTCTTATGATTAACATAGCTCTTCTATCCATCATGAGTTGCCTCTTATTCTGACTCTAATCCAAAGAATTTGATCATACTGTTCACGTAAATCCTTAAGACAAGATTTTACTCCCCATATAAATATCTCCAATATAAGGGCAGTCTAGGTTTCCACAAACACGATGTTTCGCCAAAAACCATTTATTCGCGATTGGATAAAACTATTATCATAAGTGAATCCTACTAAAGCCAAAGCTTATCTCACACATTGTACTCTTCCGAACACAATTTTCATTGTAACCTTCGAATCACAACAAACTCCAAATACTTGGGATACTAATTCATCAACCTTGAATATACTTCCTCGTACTACTAAAAGGTATTCCATATCTGCACTGGTATGAATGGAAATACTCTTAATAAGAAATGTTACTCTTATCACCTAGTAACAATTCAGAGTACGAACTAAACTCTCGTGCAATACCACAATCACTAAAAATAGGGCCTCGCTTGAATCAAACTGTGTACAAGTTATAAACCTCAATGATTTAACTTACCCAAAGTATCAATAATGCAATAGTACCATCAATTGCAATCTAATCAACCTTAAATAAGCTTAACAATACAGAGGTCTTAGAAAAATATCAATAACGGCGCCAACTCCTTTAGTTCCTGGGGCGTCAGCATCTGCGTCTCTAGAAGTACATACACTTAAGCTAGTACTGGAGGTCGTGGCTTTGGTTTGGAATCTCCAATGGGAACAGTTCCATTTCTCTGGCCTCTTTTAGGACAATTTCTGATCAAGTGCTCAAGTTGGCCACATCTGAAACAGAGTCCTTGGGTAAGTTTGCACTTGCCTCCATGATTCTTTCCGGACATCCCACATATTGGGTACGTGGTCAGTATTGAGCTACCAGTCTCGATGCCTTCTCCCTTATCTGGTCCAGTAGACATCTTCTTCATTTCTAGATTTTCTTCAGTAGCATACAATGAAATTCTCTTTCATTCGGTATTGATCTGGATGGCTAGACCTCTTTGCTCAGTCTCTGCTATCGTGGCCACGTTTACTAACTCTTGGTAATTCTTTATTCTTAGGCAAGCTACTTGGCTACGGATCCATGGCTAAAGTCTAGCTTGAAACTTTCTTGCCTGCATCCTTTGAGTAGAAATCAAGTGTGGTGCAAACCTTCCTAACACCATAAACTTAGCGACGTACTATTCTACGGTCCAACTGCCTTGAGTTAAAGTCGCGAACTCCTGCGCCTTTAGCTGTTTGATAGAATCTGGGTAGAATCCGTTGTCAACTCTTCCTTAAATCTCTCCCAAGACAATGCATCCAAACTTCCTAGTTCCCTAACTAGAAGTTGCCTTTGTGTATCCCACCATATTCCAGCTTCTCCTTAGAATAGGTATACAACATATAGAACCTTTTGGTCCTCAGTACATCCACAGATCTCGTCTGTCCTTTTGAGATCCATAATCCATTTCTCGGCTTTTAGTGGCTCTTCATTACCAGAAAAGTTTGGATAATGATGGATCAAGAACTTCTCACACAGACAATCCCTGACTTCGAGTCTGGGTACATGTGCTTGCTGATGTTGCTGTTGTCTAAGCATGTCAGTCAGCAAACGTACGGCTTCAACTAATCCTCCATCCATCGGGGGATTCTGATTATCCTAATTTGTAACTCCCTCAGGGTTTTGAGGTATCCTACCTCGAGTCATGTCACTTCCTAAATCACACGAGTACACGTGTTACAGCCACATACTATCTCTTATACTTCAAGAAATTCAAGCCTAGTAAAGACTAAAATTTCAAGCCTAATATTTGGTGCATTTCCTAAGGACATGTGGATTTAAACCCAGAGACGTATTGCTCTGATACCACCCTGTGACGCCCCCAAATTCCGCTTGGGATCGGACGGACATTTGAAGCGTCGAGACATGCAACACAAGGTTACCTGCCCCCGTTCATGACATATAAGATGCAATATTCCTAACATGCATCTAGCATTATGCAATATTCGCAGCGGATAATTTTTCTTTTTAGCAATACTATGCACCAAACCGAAATATCCCAAATACTTAAAACATACTTCATACATAATGACATACTAAACAACTGAGATCACAATATTAATCCATATGGTTGTGATCAAAAGAGTGATGGAGATTGAACTCTACAAATACAAGTAGTAATCTGAGGTAACTACTGTATTAACACCTACATCGCATCGTCGCTTAGTCGACCATTTCCAGTTGGTCGATTCCCGATTCTCCTTCAGATCCTGTAACAAAATCTACCATTCGGGGGGAATGGTAGTTGGGACTACCACAGTGAGATTTGATTACAAATCTCAGCAAGTTAACAAGAAACTTCCACACAGGTTAATGATGCATGCATGGCAGTAAAAGCATGAATGCATAATCAAATCGTAAGTAATCATAGCATAACTTGACATACAACATAACATAACTGGCATAACTTAAACTGAAACTGAAGCTTAGCATGAACGTGACTTGAAACATAACATGGACTTGAACATAACATGAATGTGAACATGCATAATTTGAACTTGAACTTGAGCATGACATAACATAAATGTGAACTTGGAACATAACGTAAACGTGAACATAACATAACATGAACTTGGAACATATTCTTGTCTCATGGGATTACCATGATTGCGTGAACGTAAACTTGAACATAACATAACGTGAAACATGACTTGAACTTGGAATCTTATTCAATAGACTTAATCATTAACGTGACCATATGGGTGCTACACAGGTCCCCTTGAGCCGTGTGTCCCTGCCGATTACCGCATCACATCACAGGTTTCTATACCAGCTGTGAGTGCGTTAATACGTACTCCACAGTTGTTGTGGCCCCACGTATTCTACGTGTCACAATTGCTGTGTCTCACGTAGTGTATGCTCCACAGTTGTTGTGGCCCCATACTTCATGCTCCACAGTTGTTGTGGCCCCATGACTTATCTGTTTGTGCCACACTTGCTGTGGACACACGTAACATAATGTGTGGCACCATCGGCGTTAGTGCCTGGCGCGCTCCGGTGACCAGCTAATTAGGCCCCATTCGCAACCTGTTGACTGTACTTCGTCAACCCAGGGAATTTCACACCTATTTAGACACTCCAGCGTGAACAAAGGAGTTCCACTAGGATATTACCCCATCCTAGCGCTTAGGGTCGTGATTGACATGAATGACTTAACTGGCAGACATGACATTTCGTAACGTGACGTAACATGAACGTGACATAAAAGACAGAAATCTTGACGTAACATAACGTGACATGAACGTAGGACGACAGACATGACATACTTCGAGACATAAATGTAACAGAGAACATTTCATAACATGTCATACATGTAACATGCAACATTTCGTAACATGGCATACCATATAACAGACAACATTTCTTAACGTGGCGTAACATGTGACAATGAATATTACATGACAAGAAATACATGTAACAGATGGCATACTTAACTTAACATGACATACTTGCAATGTATAGCATGTATAGCAATACGTGACAGAATATCTTGTGTAACAGATGAATAATTCATGACAGAATAAATTCTGTGTAACAGATAAATATGTAATGACTTGGCATGGCACATATGATAACATGCATACATACAATTTAGTTCCCTTACTTATCACACATACACATTAAATTGATAGTAAGTTAAAAGCTAACTTACCTCGATCTTCGCGCTTCGAGACAAAACTCAAGTGCGATCACGGGAAACTGAAAGTAGTGATTTCTAAAAATTAGAACTTAATCACTAACAATTAGGAATATGGAAAAATATCAACTTAGAGTAAAATTACCATTTTACCCTCTACATGTGGGAAAATGACTATTTTACCCCTAACTTAAGGATTTTGCATCATAACTTCAAAAATCACCAAAATTTACATACCTTATGTAAATTTTGTCCTAAACTCAAATATCAATTCATAAAAATTTAAAACTAAACACAACCATCAAAACTCTATATGGCCGAAACTTACAAAGGCTATTTCCTTTGCTTTTTGTTGTAATTCTTTCAAATCTCAAAACTCATGATTAAACCAAAATTTTTCTTCTACTACACTCATAACATATTCTTAAGAATAATAATGTTTTGAATCATGAACAAAAGTCATCAAAATCACTAAAACCATACTTGAACTTTTTGGTTTCTCTTCTAAGTTCAAAACAGAATTTTGTTTCTAACTTGTTTTGATCAACCTCTTGATCCATGACTTATAAAGAAGTGATCTTCAAACCAAAACATCACATGGTTCAAAAAGGTGTCCTAAAACAGATCCAAGCTTCAAACTCAAGATCACATGGGTAAACATCAACCAAAACATAAATTTAGCCAAGAACATCATCACTTTGGCCTAACCGAATATCTCCTTCCATAAAATTTCATATGTTCGAAACTAACATCAAATATCTTCAAAATAACATTCTAACATGTATATAAGATGCTTAGGATCTTCCAATAAAAATATCAAAGCCATTGGAATAAGATTAAACCATAAAAGATTTAAACTTTCTCAAAACAGAAACTGTTTTTCCTCTTCCAGTTTCTAAGTTTCTAGACCTAAGAAAATATTTCACCAAAACTTGTAATCATGCAACAAATCCTCAACCAATAATCATATACACATGTTAACAGTACTCCATAAAAATTTCGGACCAAGATCTATTCATTAGCTTGGTCAAAAACTCCAAAATATAACACACTCTCCAGTTTATCGCCCAGAATGACCTTTCTGGGGTCTAAACAACTTTTTACCAATCAAATGATCTCCAAATGGAACAAATAAGATATCCACGTAAACTAGACTCCAAAAGAAACAACTTTCATGAAGGAAACGTTGCGAGGAAACACTTACAAAAGCTTCGAAACAGGCATTCAAAAGAGGTACGAAAAACTGTCCGAGAGTGTCTTTTGTGTTCTAGGAAGGAAAAGTGTAAAGGAGAGTTGCTTTTTCGTGGGAAGTGGACTGAAGAGCCTCTTACACAAGTTATGGGAAGTGATATGACTGAAGGAATGGTTGAGTGTTGGCCTTTTCTTCTCATAAAAATCAGACCAAGATCTTTTCTCAAGGTGGAGTGTGAGAGTGAAAGAGTGAGGTGGCCCTTTTGCTTTGTCTTTCAAGAACCTTCTAGGCTCTTCTTGTACAGATCTGGCCAACCAAGTGGGGGTACAAAACTTAGCCATGAAGCAATCCTATGGTGACCAAATTCGTGGGCCTTAATGGGCCTAAACCGAATGGGCCTAAAATTTGGGGTTTAAAGAGGGTTTGGGTTGCTATCAAGCCCAAATCCAATATCACTTGGCCCAATCAATTTTTCAAGGTTAACAAGGTTGGATAATGATGTTCTAACACAAATTTGAAGGATTAATAGCATGTGGAAGTGATTTAATCAAGTGATTAAATACAATGCTAAAAATCGGATTAGAAAATATTTAGAGGCCAACTTTAGGGTTTTGGGGAAACCGTTTAGGGTTTCGATTTCAACCAAGCTTTTGGGCTTTCGATTGGATTCCCACCATTTAGAATTTCACTAGGATTGAAAACCTCTTTGATCTGGCACAATTTGGTTGAGCAGATGAAACAAAGTTTTGCTTAAGCGACATGATCTCACACCTTCATTCCTTCAAATCCAACAAACGTTCCTTATGGTGCCAAGTGTCTAAAATTATTCACTAAGTGTGGCTAAGATCTTGCCAAGTGTCCAAATAAAACTTCTCTAATCCAATTTGGACATTCCACACTGTGATTTCGAAACACTGCAATCGGTGCGCTTACCGAGGTTACTATTCACTTCGAAAAAGTGAATCATAAACTTAGTACTAAAAATTCCTAAATATTCATATTAACTTATAGTGAAAATCTTTTACCGAAATTTAACCTCGAAGTATCCCTAAAAAATAAATTCACAATTTCCAACAGACGTTTTGTCCGGAATTATGAAAATAAGATATTGTGCCATAAAATCCTAAATAATCCACTGAGTGTAATGGCGTAGACCATAAAGCATTCTGACCCTTCTAACCACCTCAAATAAATAAAACTCATATTTCTAACAGCATAGTGAGTGATAACACTGACTATGTTGACAGACTAAAACCTATGCAATAGGTCGATTCGTAAAAACTTATGGGATTTTCACGAGATTCCTAAAGTCAATAGAAATTTCGCCAATGAATTTCTAGCGGGCTGTTACAGTTAATTCAGATAAATCAGTCGTGCATAGCGTGCATCAGTATGAACAGTCATGAATTTTAAACCCTCATCATGAAAACTTTTACGAAAACCTTATGTTTATTATGTTTACGTTGTGATGGATTTCTTGCTGAATCTTCGACTCATTTTAGTTTATTTTCAAGTTTTTAAACCATCCAGGTAATGACATTTATGAGGATGAGACTGTAGGACATGACTTGATCCCCGGGAGGCGAGGAAGAGGCCTAGACAAATTATGCTATGATTTGTTTTATGGTTTAAGGTTTAAATAAATTATTTTTTGATAAGGACATGAGACTTTCGTATTTTTTTTAAATAAGTGCTTTCGCAGACTTTATTTTGGATTTTCAATATTTATTGATGTTGTTTTATTTATGAAAATTTTTTGCATCTGGCACTTTGTTAAAAAAAAAACTTTTAAGTTTAAGTTTAATAGTAGCACACTGGCTCCCCAAAAATTCTAAAATGTTTTTATTAGGGAGCGGGATGTTACATAAGTTGGGACATATTGTACCACTGCCTTCAACAAAACTTCTTTTCCAGAGGGTGAAAGGAAATGATTTTTCCAATTGCTTATTTTGTTCTACACCCTATCCTTTATGCCTCTGAATGTGTTATATTTAGATTTCCCCACCATCACATTTGATTTGAGTTTCTGAGTGGCTGTTTTCACGTAACAATTGAGAAGCAGTCATTATAAGTTTTTTTTTTTTTTTGGAATCTAATTAAATTTCCTTTCTTATTTTAGCCACATAATTAAGCTTTATAGAGAAATAATTACATTATAAATCTACTTGGTGCATACCTATTTTAAAGGAAAACAGTTGTTCTTAATCTTAATCTTTTATTTTATCATCCTAAATCACACAAGAGAAACGCTACAGCCGCAATGAGATCTTATAAAAATAAACTCATAAATTACATACATTCATATGTTACGTTAGATCTACTTTATAAGAAAAAAAACTTTTAACGTATCACATTAAGTCACTTTAATTTATAAATTTATTTTTATGAAATCTTTTTACGATTAAAGTATTTTTATTATAATATGTGAGATTTTATTTCAAATCATTTGAAATTATTGCTAAAGAAAAAAAAAGTGATGTGTCCTTGTTTGGATATGCAGATATAGCATGTATGACTAGTAACAAGAGAAAGCAGCGACCATACTTCCGGCTAGTTTTTTGTACAACGAAGTATTTTTAGTTATTTTTAAATATTTTTTTCTAAATATTATTTACATGAAATATATATTTTTAATTTTAATATTTAAAATTTTTATCTAATAATTAAATAATCATTATCTTTTTTTTTTTTTTTTTTTATAATAACTAATCATTATCTAAATGCAAAACTCAATACTTATACATACTTTATTATTGTTTTACTATTCAGATATTTTTATTTTCTTTTTATTCTTTGAGTTTGGATTAAAAATTTAAAAACATGATCATTTAACATAATTTAAAATAAAATAAATTTAATCAATTAATATAATCATGTAATTTAATTAAAAAAATCAATTTTATAAAAATTGACATTCTTTTTTTCTTTTGAGTCAATTTTTATAAAATTAAATTTATTTTTTAATTAAATTATATGATTGCATTGGTTGATTAAAATTATTTATTTTTAGATTATAAAAAAATGTAATGTTCTCAAATTTTTAGTTCTGATTTAAATAATAAAAAATAATGAAAAAAGTGTAAGTGCATCGTTGTACTATTATTAATCAATGCTTTGAAATGCAGCGGACTTTTCAGTTGTAAGTTGTAACTTGTCACTGCCGCGGATACTGCCATTCAACGCAAGCTAACGAAAGGAAATTGGTAAACGCCGCAAATTGCACGGCATGCATTACATTTAAGGGTAGCATGGTAATTTGGATGCCAGTCGACCTTAGCTCAAGTGGGTGGGGGTCTTGTCGAGTACGTGGATGCAATACAAAATAATAATGTTTGCTTTCAGAATTGAGATAGAAATTAAAAATTAAAAAAAATATTATTAGAATATATTTTTTTAATATTATTTTTATTTTAAAATTTAAAAAAATTAAATTATTTATTATATTTTATATAAAAATTTGATAAAATTGTAATGATTAAATAAAATAAGATTAAAATTTTTATAAAAATAAACGAGATCTAAAACTATATATAATATTTCTCAATTATATTTTATTTTTGAGTTTAACGACATACTTAAGCTTCAATTATATTTTTTATTTTTTTATTTAAATGGTTGAAATAAAAATTACTTTAGAAATGTACCTCATAAATTAGTGGGACAACGAATGAAAAATTGATGATGAAAAGTAATATATATTGTCCATTATAAATAGATCGAGGAAACATAGAATTTATGGCATAAAATACTATAATAAAGATTCTTATTTCGAATCATATGTTATCGGTCAAAGATGAGATTTACCCCTTGTTTGTGTTCATAGCCTTTTTTGTTTTAAAATGATATTTCCTTTGACAAATCATAATTAAGTTTAATAAATTAGTTGTTAATGTTACTTCTTTGTCCTTTATAAATTTTTACTACGAATGTACTTGAGTTTAAGAGCATGTGAGGCTAGAGAGTTAGGCTGCTGAAGTTTCCTCCAACACTGTTTAGCTAATAAGGTAAGGTTAAAATTTTCTAATTCTCTAAAATCCAAACCACCTGCAGATTTGGCCTTCTCCATTTGCTTCCAAGAAACCCAATGGACTTTTTTGTGCTTATTATGTTGTTGGCCCCACAAAAAATGATGCATAACTCTATTAAGCCCCCTTAGAAGTGCCTTAGGCAACTTGAAATCCCCCGTACAATAGGTAGGAAGAGCTTGAACCATAGCCTTCAGTGAAATCTCTTTCCCAACTTGTGAGAACAGTTTTGTCTTCTAAATGCTCACTTTACTTCTAACTCGATCCAGAATCCCTTTAAAAGCTTGATACCTTGACATACCAATTAGGGTAGGTAAGTCAAGGTGTTTTTCATAACAAGATGTAGCTCTAATTCCAGCCAGTCTGAAGATGTATTCTCTTATCAGCTTCTTTGTATTTACGCTGAAAAACATGGAGGTTTTGTCCTTGTTGAGTTGTTGTCCTAAGGCCTTTTCATAGATATCAAGAAAGTTGAGAATCTTAGCCTATTCCACTGCTTCTGCTCGACAAAAGAGCAAGCTATCATTTGAAAAAAAATAAGTGGTTAATGCTTAACTTGCTTCTACCAAATTGGACACCATGAATCTGCTTAGAAGTTTCAGCATGATAGGGGTCATGTTCTAGTATGTCCGAGCATGCATGATATTTGCTTTCACATTTGAGTGTCTGAGTGGCTGTTTCTCATGTAACAAACGAGAAGCACTCATTATAAGTTTTTTTTTTTGGAATCTAATTAAATTTTCTTTCTTATTTTAGCCACATAATTAAGCTTTATAGAGAAATAATTACATTATAAATCTACTTGGTGCAGACCTATTTTAAATGAAAACAATGGTTCTTAATCTTAATCTTTTATTTTATCATCCTAAATTACACAAGAGAAGCTAGCACTACATTTACAAAGAGATCTCATAAAAATAAATTTATAAATTGACATGCTTTCATATATTATGTTAGATCTAATTTACAAGAAAAATAATTTTTAACATATCACGTCAAGTTATTTTAATTTATAAATTTACTTTTATGAAATCATTTTACGATTAAAATATTTTTATTATAATATGTGATGTTTTATTTCAAATCATATGAAATTATTGTTAAAGAAAAAAAAGTGATGTGTCCTTGTTTGTTAGGCATATATAGCGCCAGGAATTGTAAATTTATTTTTTAACTTGACTAGTAACAAGAGACAGCAGCGACAATACTTTGGCTAGCTTTTTGTACAACGAAGTATTTTTAGATATTTTTAAATATTTTTTTATAAATATTATTTATATATGAAATACTTTTTTAATTTTAAATATTTAATTTTTTCATCTAATAATTACCTACTCATTATCTAAATTATGCAAAACTCAATACTTACACTTTCTTTATTGTTGTTTTCTATTCAGAATTTTTTTTACTCTGAATTTAGATTAAAAATTTTAAAATATGACCTTCTAACATAATTTAAAAGAAAATAAATTCAATTAATTAATGTAATAATGTAATGTAATAATGTAATTTAATTAAAAATAAATTAATTTTATAAAAATTGACTTTTTTTTTTCTTTGAGTCAATTTGTAATTTGTCACTACTGCTAGGGATGTAAATTCAAACCGGTAAACCGAAAAACCGGACCGGTTTTATCGGTTTTGAACCGGTCCGGTTCGGAACCGGTTCTTAGAATGTGAAAACCGATCAATTTCAGTCCGGTTTCGGTTTAGGCATTTTTTAGACTGGACCAGACTGAAGCGGACCGGTTGATAAAAAAAATATAAAAGAAAATATTTTTATATATAAGTTTTATACAAAATATTATATATATATTAAATATTAATATATATAAGTTTTATATATAATGTATAATTATAAATTTATATATTAAATGTTAATTTATAATTTCATATATATATATATTCATATATGAAATAATTTCATATTATAATTTATAAATTATTACATTAAATGTTAATACAATATATAAATTTATAAATAATACTAATAGACTATAGACTATAGTTATACTTATAATTAATACTAAAAATTTATAACTAATACTAATATTAAATATATAATTTATAATTAATACTAATATATAATTTATAATTATACCAATAGTCTTAAAAAAAAAGAAAATCGGATCGGACAGGACCGAAAATCGGTAAAATCAAAATTATCGATTTAGGAGAGTAACCGATGCGTAATCGATTTTAAAAAATATAAAATTAATACATATCAATTTAATCTTAAATTTTATTCAAAACCGAATAGGACCGGACCGGTTACACCCTTTTAACTGCTGCGGATACTACCATTCAACGCAAGCTAACGAAAGGAAATTGGTTCTATCTAGACGCCGCAACGGCATGCATTAAATTTAAGGGTAGCATGGTAATTTGGATGCCCGTCAACCTTAGCTCAAGTGGGTGGGGGTCTTTTTCGAGTATGTGGATGCAAACAAAATAATATTACTTGCTTTCACACATAAATGCTTGACTCTGTCAGCTTTGATGCAATAGAAAAGATAATGGTAGTCAAACCTCGTATAATTATTTTAAAATAAAGAAATAAATATGAAATTTATAAAAAAAAAAATTAATAAAAGATTTTATTTTTTTTTAAATAATTATATAATATTTATATACTTTACGACTGCATGTAATATTACTTTTGATGTAATATCACTCATTAAATTGAAAAATAATTTGTGAAGTTCTCCTTTTTAAAAAGTGGGACATAATATGCAGAATTTGTAAAATCCATCTCGTTTGTTTTTACAGAAATAAAATGAGTAGAGATAAAAATTAAAAGTTGAATAAAATATTATTAAAATATATTTTTTAAATATTATTTTTATTTTAATATTTAAAAAAATTAAATTATTTATTATATTTTATATAAAAATTTAATAAAGTTGTAATGATTAAATAAAATGAGATGAAAAATTTTATTTTAGAAAAGTGAACGAGACCTAAAACTATATATAATATTTCTCAACTATATATTTATTTTTGAGTTCAACGACATACTTAAGTTTCAATTATATTTTATATTTTATATTATTTAATTTAAATGGTTGAAATAAAAATAACTTTAGAAATTTACCTCATAAATTAGTGGGGCAACGAATGAAAAATTGATGATGAAAAGTAATATATATTGTCCATTATAAATAGATAGAAGAAACATAGAATTTATGGCATAAAATACTATAATAAAGATTTTTATTTTAAAATCATATGTTATTGGTCAAAGATGAGATTTTACCCTTGTTTGTGTTCATAGCCTATTTTTTTTTTAAATGATATTTCCTTTGACAAATCATAATTAAGTTTAATAAATTAGTTGTTAATGTTACTTCTTAATTTGTCTTTATAAATTCATTCATTAGTTAAAGAAAAGTCTGCACACGGTCGGTCGTCGGGTTAATGGGTAGGTTATAATTAATTGACTTGCGTATTATTTAGTTACGTGCTTTGGGGGGACCAAGAAAAAAGAAGAAGATATTTGCTGAAGAGGTAAACTGACTGAAAATTCAGCAGCCAGCAATATGATCACTAGCCACGCCACATATATATATATATATATATATATATATATATATATATATAAAAGGTTGCACGTGGATTTATTGCATTTAGAATTCGTTTAAATAATAAGAGAAAATAAAATAAAATGAGATGAAATTATTTTAAATTAATTGAATAAATATTATTTTTATTTTAAAATTTAAAAAAATTATAATATTATTATTAATATATTTTGTATAAGAATTTAAAAAAATTATAATAATAAGATGAAAAAAATTGAGTTAAATTGAAAGTATTTATGTATCCAAACGGATATTAATATTAATATTTAACTTGTCCAACTAACGTTAGACGAAAAGTAAAAGGATTAATAAATAGACGATGACTTGATATAATATTAAATTTATTATAAAATATAAATAATTTTATAATTTAACGTAAGGTATATAAAATCATTTTAATTTATAAATTTATTTTGTATGCAATGTCTTTATAAATAAAAAACCTCATAGTTGGAAAGGAAAAGGACGTTCTGCCTTCCTCTCCTGACTCATTTCAAACCATCGTGAGGGTGGACTTTGACCACTACTTTTATACCCATCCCTACCTGACCCAAGATATTTGCATGCCTGTAGGATCTCTCTCTCTACTACTTTTCAAGGTATCACTTACCGAAGACAATTCTCTGACCCTTATGCTTCCCTTATAAAGGTGGGGTCATGTGTTGTGTTCTTTTGTTTCTACCTTCCCCCAGCTTGCAGCAATGGTAGCTTCTTCTTCCACGACTTTCAAATCTATATTTATTTCTCTCTCACACTTATAAAACCTAAACCTTCCGGCTTCAAGCTCTATCCATCCTCTGATTTGGAATTAACCCAACAATGTCTTTTGCAGAAGCTTCCTCGAATCCTTCCGAGCATTCTCAATTTCCCAGAAAGAGAGAAAACAAGACATGCATAGGGTGTTTTAAATCATGAAGCTAGCGATCATCCGCAGATCATGATCAGTACAGATCGACGCGGGTATGTACGTGATGAAACTAGATAAAAAGGGATAGCATGCAGCAGTTTTAGCCGCCACGTACCTACGTACGTACATGCCCCAGGATGGACAACACCTTCCAGCTGCTCGATGAAGCCGGCCGTGTTGACTTCTTCCGGTTGATAATGCAGTCTATTGGCCACTATTCTTACATTTGCCTTTGGTCATATTTTCGTCACCCATATAAGTATTAATCAAAACCTTCTGTTTTGTTTCTCTTTTCAGATATATATATAGATCATTCATATATATATATGTAGGTTTGCACGTATATGCGATTCCGGTGGCTTAGATATTGTTGATTCTTTTGCAGCTGTTTATGCTTCCTGGATGGATTGTTTTACGAAGAGAACAATCAGCCTAGCTCTTCTTCAGGAAGTAAAGCTCGGAGACTTTTTGACGAGTACCGGCAAGAAGCTTTTTTCGTCGAAACTGAGTAAGCTGAAGGAATGCCAGTCGTGATGTTGGATATTTTAGAATATGTTCGCTGAAACTAATCGATTTAAATGAGCCTTTTGTTGTATGCCAGACGCGTTCCAGGAATTGCTTTCAAGAATAGTCTTCCGTATGTAGAAATCCAAGAACTGGAGCTTCAGAAACTGGCATCAACCGAAGCACAGCGACAATTCTATCAGGTAATATTCAGTTCATGACAATAACAATGAGCTAGCATGCAAGAGATCAGCTTGCATTTTGTTTACTGAGACAACGAATTCAAATTTTTTCCACCCTACATGTCAGCTTATTTAATTATTTTTACTGTGTTTTGTCACAGGAAGCAAGGATTAAGGTTTGTTTCTGAAGCACAATCTGTTGTTTGATTGTTATTTCTTAATCTTCATATATATTTTAGAGAATGAAATACTAACAACTGATCCTATGCATGCAATACATTTGCGTTTATTGATTGCAGAAGGCAATTTTTATGGGGTGTAGGAGTGGAGAGATTGAGATAGGCTTTGCCAATGTGTCTCAGGTAAGAAACCCACATCACAATCGACTACAGATGATAAAAGCTTTGCGATAAACTGATCAAGGCCATACCATGCAGTTTTCTTTTATCTGATCAAAAGCGATTGCAATCAAATTTTCTTTGTAGGTTGACATTGAGAAGGAAATGAGGAGTTTGTTTCCACGGGATTTCTCTCCACAAATTTGTCCAATTAGAGAGCCTTTTTGGCGTTCAGATCAAAATCCACCTTCATCCTCTTCATCAATATCCTTGAGATCACCATCAACGGATAGCCCCGAGTACTCATCCCTCCTGTTCAACATTCCAAGCAATGCCCACTTTCCAGAAACACCCAGTGAGGTTCCTTCATTCTTTCAAATACCAATAACACCTAGTCCATACCAAGAAGCCATGCAAACATTTGCGCGAGCCCGAAACATTCCGTTCCTAACTCCAGAGATTGAAAATGCTGCAGTGGCAAAAGCCTTCCTCGCCGTTCTATCTTCAAGTCCTTCGTCATTATCCCATCAACCCCAGCAAAATAATTTGCCCTATAATCATAGGGTAATCTCAAAATCTAGTGCCTTCAAGAGTTATGTATCCGCTTTAAGACCAACGACCCAGATTAGAGCGAATCTCGGCAGGCAAAGCATGCTCAAAAGATCAATTGCATTCGTTAGGAGCTTAAATTCTCTGAGAGTTCAAGATCAACGTTTGCAAGCAACCCGTCTCACAAGCACTCAGCTGCACCATATGATTTCGGAGCGCAAGAGGCGTGAGAAACTCAATGAAAGCTTTCAGGCATTGAAATCACTTCTTCCTTCAGGAACTAAGGTACTATAACTTTCAATTAGCCATTTCTAGTAACCAACACTAAATATCTCTGTCTCTCTCTAGATCTCTCTCTTCAGTACGTGTGTGTGTGTGTGTATATATATATATATCAATTCTTCCATGTATATTGATACAAACTCGACCCTGACACATTTATAATTTGGGATTGAACAGAAAGACAAAGCATCGCTGCTTACTACAACAAGGGAGTACTTGAGTTCTTTGAAAGCCCAAATTGCAGAGCTTACTCGAAGAAACCAGCTTTTGACGGCGCAGCTTTTGCCTGCCGAAGAAGCCATTAATGTAGAGGAAACTAGTTCCTCGAACGAAAGACTCGGCATTCGGATCATTTCACACGTCTTGGATTCAACCATAGAAGAGCGCATAGTTGAGTTGCGAGTGACTGTAAGAGGTGAATGTCCAATGGAGGATATTTTGATTCGCATTTTGGAATTCCTTGAGCAGGTTGAGAACCTAAGCTTGGTTTCCATGGAGAGCAGTACCGGCCAGATGATAGAATTAATCTCTTCTACTCGCATAAACTTGACATTAAGAATTGAGGTGCGTATAATTTATATATATATATATATATATATATATTAATTTAGACAATTTTTTTAATTATAAAACAGTAAATAAAAAAAACAGAAAAATATTGTATGCATGCATGGCTTTTAAACACTTCGGTGTAGATAATGATTTCCAGTTTAAAATATCATGCTGTTTTACATGATGATGTTGATCATAAAATTTGTGAAATTATATATATATTTCTTTGAACGTGCAATTAAAGATATGAATATATATATTCCAGTTCAAATAATAAAAGCTGATCATTATAAAATTATACTGAACTTTTCGTTGTTGGTAGGTGAACGAATTATGGGACGAGGCTGGCTTCCGGGAAGCAGTGAGAAGGGTTATTGCTGACTTGGCACCATGACAACCATTGATAAATCCCTCTGTCCCACTCAGATTTTTCTATGCAACTACGTCCTCTTAATCAATTCGATCGGCGGCGGGCGGTGTATGATGATCAATACCCATCGTTTTCAATGATTGCTTGAATTTCCAGCTAATCGCAACCATGATTCATCTCTGCAGCCATCCAATTTTGAGTTCCACTGATATGAAATAGTCAAATCAAATTTCAATTAGCATAGTAATGCGTCACTAGCACATCAATTTTTTAAGCCACCCAGCTTGTATAATCAATAATTTGATCAACTCATGATGATGTTGTACGAGTTAGAAAGTCCTCCCAATTGGGACATGAATGAAGCTGATCCCTTGACCACGCATGCACACATATCTTTGTTTTCTTTCAATTCCTTTTTGGTGGGTTCTAGCGTCGCCCATATTGACTGCGCATGCATGCGATTCTTTAATTAGAAGACTGATCGATCAATATATATATATATATATATATATATAATATTAATCTAACAAACATATAAATTAATAAATCATTCATATATAGATCATGCAATATTCAAAGATCGATTGTCCATGATCAAAAGATAAACCTTTTCAACAACTCTGATCACCAACCGTGGCTTTCTTGGGTTTTGCTTGAAAACCCCATCCACGTTATACGTAGCTTTCGTAGGTTCATGTTTCATGTCATTAATTATATTAATCTTCCTTGCGGCCTTTGTTCTCATGTGTCCTCTATATATCATGCATGAGTAGTAGTACTGTTAGGTCAACCATTTTTCTTCCAAAAAATCTACTCAACCTCCTACTATTCATACAACCTCCACACTCCACATTATTTTTAATTTTTATTATTTTTTTCTTTTATTAAATATTTATTATATAAATAATGAATAAAAAATTTAAAATAATTTAAAAAAAATAAACTCAAAAAAAAATTTTAAAAAAATATTAAAAATTTTAAAAATTTAAAAAAGTATGGAGTGTGGAGTGTGGTGGAGATTGTGTAGCAAACCTCTTTTTCTTCATGGAGAAAAGAAAAGTCTTTAGTGGCGGCGTTTTTGACCCGTCAATCTCCGAGTCATAATATATGTACTACGTACCTAATATAATAATTCTGACCATTTCTTATTTAATCGAAACGGAGAATTAATGGTCTTTAATTTATGGTTCTAATTAACTGCGTTTGTATAAATATAGATGGGATTTATTATATTCAAGCAAAAAGAACAAGTCAAGGCGTTGGTCACTTAATAATTTAGTACTTATTCAATCATAAACATGAACATATGTTTTTGTTACGTCACGATGATCGCAATCAACTACTAATTAATTAATTAATTGTATACTACCCAAAAAATAAATAAAAATAGGGATATGCCCGGGTTTGAAAAGTTCCAGCAATGGTGAAAATAAACGCTGGTAATCGATTACCGGCATTTATTTATCGGTGCAACCAAACAGTGCCGGTATGGGGGGTTGCTATATATATTTATAATGTATTCCAGCATCTGCCTAAATGCGCCTGGGAATGGAAAAATTCATTATTGGCAGTTTTGGACAAATTAACGGTGTTTATTTAAATGCCACCACTAGTACGATGCCATCACGCATTGTATATATAAATTAATGGCGTTTATCTAAACACCACTATTAGTGCGTTGACGGCGCTTTGTATAAACGCTACTAGCTATTTTTTTTCCGGCATTTTGTAAGCTCCACCAAATAATAATCACTGACGTTTGCAAGCAGATATATATTGAATTTTAAATGAAAATCACAATATTTACGTTATTTGCATTTTTGAAATGTGTTAATATTTAGATAAAAATCCATAGCGATTTATTTTATGAGTAATTCTATATACAATAGTAAAGTGCGTAAACGTCACGTAATCGTTTTAAAAAAGAGTGAGATCCATTATTAAAAAATTAATTTTTTTCATGTGAATCTCATATTTTATTCATTTTTTTCAAAGTAATTACGCAGTGGTTACACAATTCACAATTATAAATATCTTTTCTCTTATTTTATATTGATGTTTAAAAATCCGCTGATAATAGGATACACCACAATAGAAAATCTATAAAATACACAAATTAATAATAAATATAATATAATTGGTCATTATTGATGTAATAGATAAATACAATTCAAATCACATGAAAGTGACTTAAGAACAACTACTATATATAATATTGTTACATGTAAAGATAAACTTTATTTCTATTGATTTCTTGAATCCCTTAGTTTTCCACTAGCAGCTTCAATATCTCCAAAATCGCAACCGAAACGGTTTCTAGAATCCCTTGGTTCTACTCTTCTCTTTGTTCTGCTTTATTATTTGCATTTTCAATACACGTAACCGAAACCCATTACTCAAATTTTTATATTAATCAAAATCTTCAATCCATACTAAAAAAAGATTCAAACCCATTACTCAAAGTTACAGAATTATAAAATTCAATATTCAAATTTGCATGAAAATGAAAGAAAGAATAAGAGCCTCAATGTCATTCACAGTTCCGCATTGGCCAAAGTGGTCCTTCATGTCCTCTCATGGAACAAAACATAATTTTGTTATAAGTTGACCACTTTACACTTCTAACCAATTGAGCTAAAAAAAATTAAAGGAAAAAATAACAATACCTCAAATCAGGTTGGAGAGAGAGGGCTAAGCACGACATGGTGAAGGTCAAGAACCTAAAACTCAAAGACTGATTCGGAGAAGGTTTCTTGCTTCAGCCCCATGGATTCCTCTCTCTCTCTCTCTCTCTCTCTCTCCCCCCTCTCCCTATCCATTTGGATAGTGACAAATAATGATATAATATTGAATAATAGTAAAAAATATGTGAAAAATAACACTACAACAGAATGTGCCTTTTGTGACAGAAGAAACCGTCACAAAAAAATGACAAACCGTCACAAAAGATATTTGGTGACGGTTCGAAACTGTCACCACGACGATCACCTAAAGTACGTCACAGAAAACATTTGGTGACGGTTTACTGTTCAACCGTCACAAAAAATATTTTTAGTGACGATTGGAGGTGTTCCGTTTAGTAGAACGTTCGAATGTTCCTTTTTTGTGACGGTTGAGAATTGTCACAGAAAGTCATGTTCGGACGTAAAATTAAACGTTCGGACGTTAACCAGACCAATTGGCGTTCAAATGAGAGAATTTGACGTTCGTTGATTATCGTTCGAACGTATCATATTTACGTTCAAACTTTAATGCGCGTTAATTAGAATAAACGTTCGAATTTCCTTTCGAACGTAAACGGAAATGTTCAAACGTAATGTGTTATTTCGAATGTAAACGAAGGAGCGTTCGAATGCAAGTGGTTTGTTCGAATGTTAATTGTTTAATCGTTCGAACGGTTTGTTCGTTTGAGTGTGAGTACGTTCGAACGTAAAGGTTTACGTTCGAACATTACTATCCAATTTATGTATTCATGTTTGAACATTGGTTTGAATGTGAATCAACGTTCGAACGATTTTAATTTATATTCGAACGTACAGATCAGAAATACTAATTTCATAAAATTTAAAAACATAATATCAATTATATCATATTACATTTCATCAATTAACAAATAACAATGTCTTATAAAAGCAGAAAATTAGACATTAAAACTAGCCACAAATACTGATAAAATTTATTTCTTCTATTTTCCTCGCCCACCGCGATTCTGTTGCAATGACATAACACGTTCCATTTGCACCATCATCTCCCGTTGCACTTGCTCTTGCACTTCACTACGTATTCTTTCCTCATGGTCTCTATGTTGGTCCTGCAAACGCGTCTCTAAATGAGACTGTCGTTCTAAGAGAGACTCTAACTCTTGCTGTTTCGACTTTATATACTCATTCTCACGTCGTGCAACTTCTAAATCTACTGTAAGATTATTAATTTGTGAATCCGATGAGGTTGAGGAGGATGAACATCTATACTTGATAGATCGTCCCAAACCTCTTACCATACTAGACTGCAGCCCGAGCACTTGTGTGAATATGTCAATGTCACTAGGAGAGGATTCCCCAGAAGCTAACTGCATCTTCATCATTTTTTCCTGCAATTTGAAAGGTAATGATCGTAAATAATTAGTAACGTATTAAAAGAAATAGAAATAAAAAATAAATAATTCAAATGTTACATAAATAATTTATTTAACAAAATTAACATTATTTACATAATTATCTGTAGCGACATGATCCATCCATTCTCTATGCTCATTAGTGTGAGTAGCAGCATAGACATGAATGAGGGAAAAGTTTTCAGGATCATCACGTTTCTAACAAAGCGGCATTAGTAATTTTAAAAAGATAATGTTAGTATTTAAATAAAATAATATCAGGAAAATAAAATGAATTCTATAATTTTTTAATTACCATTTTTCAACAAGACGGTGGAATAACCTTGAACCGGCACGATGGTGGACAATCAGAGCGGATCTATTCTGTGCATTTGTAGAACTCAAGTACTACAAAATATATTAAGAATGTTAATTGTAATATGTATACATATAATATATAGAACGAATATGAATGTAAATAATTAAAAGATATAAATGTAAAATACCTGATAATCTGGAAATACGAAAAGATCACAACACTTTCTTCAATCATCTAACTTTATCTGCTGAAAAGGAGACTGTGCAGCCTCTTCCAACGTCTCAAACTTCTTGAAGTGGTCATGACATCGTCCTTTGTGACGTCGGAATAGTGTAGCCATCAACTCATCACGGTTCTCAAATCCTCGCTACGGCCAAAGTCGAGGTCGAATTCATTCTAACAAGGGAATCAAGTCAAAAATATTATGTACTAATCTAGATGGAAAAAATGTACTCTCAAAGTAAACTCACCAGCACACGACTTCGAATGTACTCCTTAATCTCATTCGGAATATCTCGCCATGAGCGCACATAAAATGGAGCATAAACTCGAACTACTGTGTCAATATAGGAGGAAAGCACTGCTGCACTATCATCCACTCCTCTAGTGGAATTATCAAGAATTGTGATCTTCAATTTTTCGTGCCTTCTATTTTTTTCAAGAGAAATTCCACGTATATAGCCACGACCTCGACGTGCAGATGCATCAACTACATGATAATAGATAATATAATTATAATTATATAGTTATTGAGACAAAAGTATTAACTACATGATTAATTATCAACGACAATATTTCTTTACTGGTAGGTGTCGACTGACTGTTGTTCTCTTCTGTGTTAACTTGAGCTTCAGGAACGGATTCCTCGAGTGGGGAGTCCTCAATGGATTCAGGACTTGGACTTAGCGGATGCACATTTCTTCGTTGTCGTTTTGGCGGCATTCTTGAAAATAATTAATTATATCAAAGAAAATTAATTAGAAGAAATTATGAAAATTCAAGATATTTTATAGTCACCTATATGAATAAAATATTTAGTACTTTTATTCTTCATCTTCAGATGAATTTTCCATGCTTGTTTTAGAATCTCCATCAATAACATCTTCATCATCATCATGCACATTTTTTTCATCATCCTTATCCACCTCCTGCCCGGATTCTGATTCGTCTTCATCTTCTGACTCTTCTTCTTCTTCTTCCTCCTCACTTGAATTGAATGATCATTTAATATAGATGGGTCGAGATGGACGGGTGGGACATCATCTTTACACAAGGGGAGCAACTCGAGTGTACCAAGGTCAACAAACAAGTTAATACCCTCCCTATCTTCCTGGTATGCCTCTACAATCGGACTGTCATCTTCATCTCCACTATTCTCGTAATTTGTACTCGTTCCTGCTTCATATATATTTCGAGGGACAAATTTTTGTACGACTCACCAAGTTATCTCTCCACTATCTTCATCAGTAATTTTCATTAGATCAATCAAGTAATAGACTTGGGTAACTTGCCAAGCCAATACGAATGGATCATCTTCGTACCATTTAGATGCAGTATTGACACTCGTAAAGTGATTATCCCTATGTATTGAAACCCGACCACCGCCTAGATCCCACCAATCACATTTAAAGACATGATACAGACCCACCCAGATATTTCAATCCGATAATATCACGTATGACACCATAATAGTCAATATCATCTGCTCCATGACTCCCCTCGACCAACACACCACAGTTGTGAGTCTTTCTATTACGTTTATGGTCCATAGTATGGAATCTATAACCTCGAACCGTGAATGCAGTGTATCGAAGTGTTCTATTTGAGGGACCACGGGCCAATGCATACAATTCAAAAGAAATTGATCAAGGATCACGAGCACGTTGTTCCGAAATCTAACAATTGAAATAGTATATATTTATTATTTCATTATCCAAAGTTAAAATTTTCAAAATATAACATATATATAATTTTAGTTCATACACGTTCTTCAAACCATCTGGGAAATTCTTCCTCGTGTTTTGCCTCTATATTTTCTACGCTTTCCGTCCTAAGTTTGTCCATGTGCTCACTGTTATAACATGTTGCAAAAGAAGTATATTTTTAGCACAACAATTATAGTTAATTTTAAGAAAACTATAATTATTCAAAGCATGGAACGACATACTTGAGATAATCATCAATCTCTCAGAAATTATTTAGCACATACCATCGAACTTTACCCAACTCTCCATCAATTAAATTGTAACCTGTTTGTGCACTAAAGGGACGTACATTCTGGAAAACCCTGATAGCTCACGAGGAGGCGGAGCAGCAAGATCAGCATTTCGCTCTTGACGATTAAATCGTGTCTCAATACCACGAAGATATAGAGAGTAAAATGTTAACCATTCATCGTGTATATAGGCCTTTGCTATTGAACCCTCAGCTCTGGCTTTATTCCCAACAGTGTGCTTCAGCCGACCCAAATATCTTTCAACTGGATACATCCAACGGAACTATACCGGTCCACTCAAAAGTACCTCTCGCGGTAAATGTATTGCTAAATGGACCATGACATCAAAAAATGATGGTGGAAAGATCTACTCGAATTTACATGGTATAGTAGCAATGTTTTCTTCCAATTTCGACAACACATCTCGATTTACTACCCGAGCGTACAAATCCTTAAAAAACATACATAGTTCAGATATGGCGACACGTACATTAGATGTCAGCTTCCCACGAATTCCCACAGGTAATAACTTCTGCAAAAATACGTGACAGTCATGACTTTTCAATCCATTGATTTTTCAGTCATCAGAACTCATGCATCTACCAATATTTGAAGAATAACCATCTGGCAACTTCACACCTTGCAACCATTTGCATAAATCCATCATCTCCTCCCTCGTCATCGTAAAACATGCATACGGCATGACCACCCTATTGCCTTCCACCCGCAAATGCAGATTATGTTTAATTCTCATTCTCTCAATATCTTTCCTTGTCTTGATCGTGTCTTTCGTCTTTTTGTTAATACTCATCAATGTACCCAGTATATTATCACAAATATTCTTCTCTATATGCATTACATCCAAACTATGTCGCAACATGCATGACGACCAATATGGCAAGTCAAAAAAAAATACTGCTTTGTCCAATTCAATTCTGTTGCGCCTCGTTTTCACTTGTTCTTTCCCCGATCCTTGCCAAAATTGTTCACTCTAACATGTTGCAGTTGTTCCACTATCTCTTCTCCAGACAACTCTTTTGGTGCAATTCTATCCTCTACTCTCCCATCAAACTTGGCACATTCTCTTCTCCATGCATGATTTGCTAGTAGATAACGTCGATGACCCATGAGACACAACTTCTGAGAATATTTTAGCCACTCACTAGCAGTTTCTTTATTACACGTCGGACACGCTAACTTCCCTTTCGTACTCCAACCGGAAAGATTTCCATATGCCGGGAAATCATTTATGGTCCACATTATCACAGCATGCATCTGAAAAGATGTCGACGTAGATGCATCATAAGTTCTAACGTCTGTTTCCCATAACTCTTTTAGCTCTTCAATCAACGGCTGCATGAATATGTCAATATCATTCCCAGGTGATCTGGGGCCAGGGATGAGTGAAGTTAATAAAAAGTTTAGTGCCTTCATGCACATCCATGGTGGAAGATTATACGGAATCAATACTATGGGCCAAGTGCTATAACTTGTACTCATATTCTCAAAAGGGTTGAATCCATCGGTTGTGAGTCCCAGGCGCACGTTCCGAGCTTCTATCTCGAACTCTGGATATTGATTATTGAAAGACTGCCACGCAAGTGAATCAGCTGGATGCCTCATATATGCATCATTCTTAACTCTTTTCTCCTTGTGCCACCTCATATCATGAGCTATTTTCTTACACATATATAGTCTTTACAACCTAGGTTTCAAGGGAAAATACCGCAACACCTTAACTGGCACGTTTTTCTTACTATTCTACCTGGACTCTCTACATACAAGACATGCTTGTTTCTCCTCGTTCTCCTTCCAGAACAATACACAATCATTCTTGCATGCATGTATGGACTTGTACTTAAATCCTAATCCATTTCTTAACTATTTCGCTTCATAAAAGTTCTTGGACAATGCAGACCCTTCGGGAAGCACCTCATTAAATAAGTCCAATACCATGTTTATTGCTTTCGTTGACATCCCATACAACGACTTAATGTGAAGCAACCGCACAAAATTTTCACAATCAGTCTCTCCACCACTTGAGGCATTGTCGTTAACCTCATCCATAAACATTCTCGCTCCAATGTCACCCAACATCTCATCCTACTCATAATCATCATCCATGTGCCGCAAATAATTGTGATGATCGACTAATACATCTACTGACTGTTCATACCGCTCACCATGCAGTACCCATCGGGTATACCCCAGATCCATACTGTTCACAAATATATGACTTTCTACTTCATCCAACCCTATCGCATACAAATGTTTACACCCTCGATATAAACACTTAATGTAACCACGACTATCAGCAGAGGCCCGTGCAAAATCAATGAAGGTTCTTACTCCACGTGCATAAGGTATGTAATCCTTTCCAAGTCTATCGCCTAGACGAATCCAATTTTTGTTCATTTCTTAAAACATCTATCTATTAATAACACGTACATTGAAAATTCACATGCATGTCATGTTCCAATTCTCATTATTTTTTTGATAAGGTAGTTGGTCCTATCCCATTCTAAATTATATTCTCCATATTGCACAAATCTCGTCACTCTACTACTTTCCACGTTAGTAGAAATTTCGGCAGCACCTTCCCATAGTTCTCCAAGTATACATGTTCAAATATCAGGATTGTGACCCTACGAATAGTATACCCGAAGAACAGTAGAGAAAGACACCGAAACTTCTTATTAAACGTGAAAAATAGTGAGTTACAAAAATGTGCAATACAGAATATATAATCTCAAACTGTCCACACTGGACAATTCAGAAATTAGTGGACACATAAATGTACACTAATTCCCAAACGGGTCTAAGGTTATTTATGCAATGACACTCCATATCTATCAAAAAACACTACAAACAATATCTTCATGTTCTATGTCTAGATTGTCAAACAAATAGTATTGTATGTTATATTGTTAAATTATCGAGAGATAGAAGAATATCTTCACAAGTTTCCTATTGCTACTTTCCACGAGCGAGAATGATCTTGAAGAAATATCTAAATGTTAGTCTAATTGCTTAACTGTCATAGACTCTCCAGTTCTGACAACTCTCAATTAGTGTATGTCAAGATCGGAGGAGAGTAGTCAAGGCTGGAGAGACTATGACAGTTAAGTAATTAGACTAAAATTTAGAGATTATAATTGTTATATATAATTTTAAAGGTTATTATATAATTTTAATTATTATCATTTCACAATTATAATCTTAATTGTTATACTTAATTGAGTGAGTTATTTATTTATATAAACAATAAGTATATAATTTTTATATAAGCATTTATTTGATCCTTATTTTCTTACTCTTTAGTTTATAATAAATAAGTATATTTACATATTCCAACTCTACTTATTTAGCAGGTTCAAGACCTTTTTATTGAAGAGTATTTTAAAGGTTATATTATAATTTTAATTATTATCATTCTTAAAGTATAATTTTAATTGTTATACGTAATTTCAAATGTTATTATATAATTTTAATTATTTAATAAGTAACAAAGAATTATATATTATTGATTTATATATATGTTATAGTTTATATACTATATTATTATGTTCTCATCTAAAGTATTATGCTATCATACTATATATTTATATATATATATATAATGTAGTATATATACTATATTATAATATAGTATATTAGGAAGGATACGTTCGAACGTTTCAAGTTAACGTTCGAACGTTAATGGAGGTTTATGAGAGTTCATTTCCATATTCGAACAGTAGAAGGAAAATGCGGGAAAGGTCTCGCTCGATTTACGCACCTTTGTGATACGCTGGATGTTAAAATTCCACGTTAGGATGTAAATTTTATAACGTTCGAATGTTAAACTAAAAGGGCAAGAAATTTACCGCTTGATTAAGGTATCTGTGTGACAATTTGAACGTTCGGATGTTTATACTGTACGTTCGAATGTTAGTTGATGAAAATCACTAGAAAATTATGAATGTCCGAATGCCAAATTTCTTAATGTCCGAACGTTAGGAAATTAGTGCGGAAAATTTCCCACTCATATATGGTAACTCTTTGATGATATGAATGTACGGACGTTTAAGTTGTACGTTCGAACGTTAATCTGTTAATCTATGAACATTCGAACGAAAAATTTCTGAACGTTCGAACATGAAAATAAAAGTGCGGGAAATTTCCCGCTAGATTTCATGCTCTATCATAGGAAGGGTACGTTTGAACGTTTATAGAAAACGTCCAAACATTATGGGTGGGAAAAAGTTATGTATTTTATTACGTTCGAACGTCATCTAAAAATTGGGCGGGATAATTTAACATTCGAACGTCTGATCTAATAATTTTAGAACTTAATGAATACACGTACGGGAGGAAGCGGCTCATTTCTGCTTCTCCCGTGCGCACATCAGAGAGAGAGAGAGAGTCTTCTGCAGGAGAGAGAGAGAGAGAGGGTTAGAGTGAGAGAGTGACGTGAGTTAGGTAATACGAGAGTTAGAGTGAGAGAGAGTTGAGTGAGAGAGACAGTTAGAGTGAGAGACAGTTAGAGTGAAAATTGTAACAGTTAGAGTGAGAGTTGAGTTGAGTTTTGATAAGAAAAAATTATTTTTCTTTTGTCTTTTTTTGAATTTTATGATATTTGTATTGTGTTTTTGTAATATAATATTTCTAATAAATTAGTGTTATATTTTTTTGAAGGATTGATTGTTTTGGCAAGTTGGAAGATTTTGATTTGTAAGAGGATATTGTGAGTGCTAGGTATATTTCTAAACTTTATCAATATGTTTATACATTTTATGCTTACTCTTGAAATATTGTGATTATTGTTTGTATAATTTTTAAATAGTTTGTGAGTTATTGTGAATATGTTGTGATATGAATTTGAAATATTGTGATTATTATTTGTAAATTTTGTTTGAATATGTTTACATGGTTAGAAATATATTGTCCTTAGATTTTGTTAATACATGTTTATTGCTTACTCAAGTTTAGGAATATGTTAATACATGTGGCATGTGATTTTATGCTTACTCTTGAAATAATTGTGATTATTGCAACAAAAGTTTGTGTTTAGTTTTTAGTATTTATGGTATTTATGTGAATATATGTTTATATATATGGTTAGAAATATATTGTGTTTAGTTTTTGGTATTTATGTGAAATTTTTATATAATAATTTTTTTTGTGTTTTTTGAATTTGTTCTTTAACAAGAAAATTATAAATTTAGGATTTTAATTTAAGTAAAGATTAAAAACATTTAATTTACATTTAATATGAGACTTAATATCTAACATTTAATAAGTATAAATAATATATTCATACTAATTTAGTTATTATTATTCTAATTATAACTATAGTATAAAACTTGATTTAAAAAAAAAAGATAAAAAAGTATATAACTTAACTATATATAAAATATAATATATGCATACAATAAATATAATTAATAATTACTTATTAAATATAAATAACTCACTCATTTAAAATTATATAATAACATTTGAAATTAAGTATAACAATTAAAATAACTCTTTATATACTATATTATAGTATAGTATATATACTACATTATATATATACATATATACTACATTTTATATATATATATATATATATATATATATAGACAATAAGTATATAATTTGGACACCTATCTCGATGTCTGAAGATACGTACGGTCCACTTCATAGCCACAAACGCAACAAATGAAGGTACGCAACTACAATGTGATCACCAAACTAGCTAGGTAGTCGGTCCTCTATATATTTATTAATTGTAATGTGTACAATCATGGAGGATGTTTGAACATTACTTTGAAAACAAAAAGGATCAATCCTCCCAAAAAAAATGCACCTTGCTATTTACTGATCTAATGGCCAGCCCCGTCTTTGATCTCCTTCTATATGAAAAAAGTATTATACTTTATATATATTTAAGTTATATACTTTTTATTTTTTATTTTTTTTAAGACATAATTTATACTATACTTATAATTTGAATAATAATCATATTCTAACTAAATTAGTATGAATATATTATATATATTTACTCCATGTTATATATTAAACTTCATATTATCTGTATATTAAATGTTTTTAATCTTTACTTAAAATTAAGATCATAAACTTATAATTTTCTTGTTAAACATATTCAATAAAAATTCAAAAATAATAATCACAATATTTTAAATCCATATCACAACATATTCATAATATTGTCACAACAATATTTATACACATATTAATTCATCAATAAACATCATAAACTCACAAACTATTCACAAAATTCACAAACAATAATCACAATTATTTCAAGAGTAAACATAAAATCACAACAACTTGTATAAACATATTGCTAAACTTTAGAAATATAACTAGTATTCACAAATTCAAAAAAACCAATTAATCTAATTATCATTCATTAGGAAGAGTAATTTGATTCCAATCAATCTATTTAGGAATTTGTACACTAGAATTTTGGGTACTAAATTGTAATAATAAAGTATATCGTTTTGGACTAATAATAAGAATATGTGGTTCTAATGTTGATTTCATTAGTTTATAATAGATCATATAATATACAATATACAATATTATATATTATATTATATAATATTAGATATATATTGTAATATATATAATACAATATATATAATACAGTATATATATAATATACTATATAATACATTATATATAATACACAGTATATATGTACTATAATATACTATATATATTATAGTATAATATTATATATAGTACGCTATATATAACATTATAATAGATAACATAAGCATTTATAATATAATATATTATAGTCAATATTTTGGAAAATAAATTGACAAACGTTCGAACATAATAATAATTATGTTCGAACATTTCGTGTATATAAGGCCAAAACTGAACGAGGAAACATCATTTTCACCGTTATCATCGTCATTCTGTTGCACGCTGCCACTCCTCCGTCGCCGCTGTCGTCAAATTCCACCACAACCGTCACTAAAAAGTAGGCATTCATATTTTAATCAAATAACATGTATTTTATTTGATATTTGGATTGCGTTTTGTTAAAAAGGGGATAAGTGGTGGCCAGATTTTCAACTCCATTTTCTGGCCACCACGGCTTGCCATTGGCCAAATAGTCACCGTAGAAGTGTTTCTTGAAGTGTATACTTCATTTCTGCGGTGACATTTCGGCATTTAGAATCTTGTAGAGTAATTTTTGAGATTTCAATAATGGCTGAGTCGACTCAGCCATTCTATGTCGTAACGTTCGAACGTTTCACCAAGATGTTCGAACATACGACATTTCAATTACATTGTTGTTATGGCTTCTATGTTCGAACGTTCATTGTCCTACATTCGAACGTTATTTTCATAAATTTTACGTCCAAACATTTAATGGATACGTCCGAACATACTACTTTTTAAACATTATTAAACGACATACGTTCGAATGTGAATCATTTATGTTCGCACGTAAATCACATATGGTCGGACGTTTAATTATAACGTCCGAACGTACTGATTTTCTACTTTATTCATTCTTCGACATTCGGACGTTCATATTTACGTTCGCACGTAAAATACATACATTCAAACGTATAACATAAACGTCCGAACGTACGTCAGCCAATATTTATTTACTGCTTATGTTCGAACGTGTATGTTATACGTTCGCACGTATTTGTTTTACTTGCGAACGTAAAGGATACACGTCCGAACATTTCTTTTACTATGTTCAAACGTTAATGCAGAGCAGCTTAAAATTAACACAAAAAATGCATCAATGTAAATACTTTTTTTTTTTCTATTTTCAGGATATGGCTCATCCTCTGCATACTAGGAAATGAGAGAGGGAAGGAGCCACTCAGGACACTGCTCGTATCGGGGCTCGTACTGTTATGGTAAAGCGAGAGGTCTTGATTAATGAGTTCGACGAACTCATATGGGAGCAGACGAACCTGAGAGATGTTTTCCTCAGTAGAGGCTGGGGAAATATCTGCACATTGAGGGGGAAGGTATACCCCTCAATGGTTCAGGAGTTCTATATGGGAATGTGTGACATGCCTCAGGACGCATCCTCTCACACAGTGACTGTACGTGGTGTTTCCATTGAGATATCACCGGATGTCATCGGCGAGCACCTCGTGATTCGTCAAGGAGTTGAGATATTTGCACACGCTACACCCTGTGAGGATGTAGGCACTTCTACATCATCTACTGACTGCCCATTTGAGCCAGCATTAGCCAGAGACGCAGACCAGTCAGAGGCCGAGGATACTAGCGTCGAGGTTTGGGATGATGATCGAGACAGAATTTCTACATCCTCACCCGGAGGGACCACATGCAGATCGAGAGGAAGAACGCCTTCAACTAGAACCATCTGCTATCTTTCGTCCGCATGTTGCACCTTATTGTTGTAACAAACGTAGATCCTGTGGCACATAAAACCACATTTAGTAGGCTTCGGGCACAGTTTTTGATACGAGTGGCACGTGGAGATCCCATAGATTTGCCACTGCACATCTTTGAGATGATCCGTTACGAGGCGAGCATCTTCTCCACGGATAATCTGCCATACGGTGTCTTGATCAGCCGGCTATTACTTGCACGGGGAGTGCAAACGCAGCCAGAGGAGTGGGTCAAAGATCAGATGAGCCTCCTCGACATGACCAAAATATATACAAGTCAATTTTTTAGACTTGTTCACAAATTATACACTATAAAAACCATATAATTTTTAAATTAGAGTCATATTTAATTTAAATTTACAATTAACGTTCGAACGTTAGTAATTAACGATCGAACGTTTGAGCAAAACATTTCACGTTCGAACGTTAATTACTAGTGTTCGAACGTTAGCGCCAAAACATTCAAAACATTTCACGTTCGCACGTAAGTTGCCACAATGTTCGAACATAAATTTTACGTTCGAACGTAAATTTCCCATACGTTCGAACGTTAAAAAAATCTCATCTGTCTTTAGTGACGGTTTCCAGAAATCGTCATAGAAAATGCCTTTTAGTAACTGTTTGGGGACTGTCACAATTTCCCAACCGTCACTAAAGACCAATTGTGTTGTAGTGTAATAATAAAATAATAAATAATAGTAGAGTATTTAGAGAATACTTTACTACCCAAACTAGCACTTAAAGTTTATTGAAAATTTGAGAGGGAGGAGGGTGTTTATGCACAAGAGAGAGATTTAAAACTTTACACTGAAACTTTGAGTGGGAGGAGGGCGCTTATGTATAAGAGAGGGAGATTTAAGACTTTTTTGAAAATTTAAGAGGGAGGAGGGGGTGCCAAGATCCTTTGGATCGATTGGCAACACCTTTATTTCTTACTAAGAGAACCAGGGATAGAATCGCCCCTCCCCATATATCAAAAAAAAAAAAAAAAAAGAAAAAAGAAAGAGGGAGGAGGGCGCAAGTTAAAATTTGAGCCTAATTAATGTTTTACAATTTTACCCATCTCATTATTAACCTATTGTTTTTTACAAGTTAATATTATTGCTGGTGAGTTGGACTAATTTGAAAGAGAAAAAGTGGGACTGACATGAGAAAAATATAAGAAAAAATAAATTCATATTTTTATTCTTTTTAAATATAAATAAAATAATTTTGAAATACAAACAGAAATTTACGTTAATATCTTTTATCAGTAAAAAAAATAGTTAGAACAATTATATGTTATTGCCAGTGTAGCAATGTAAATGCCGTCAAAACTTCTTATTTACCGGCGCATAATTGATAAATTTCTGGCATTGTATGTTATGGCCGGCGTAACTGTATAAACGTTGACAAAACTTCTTATTTGCCGGCACATAATTGATAAGTTTATGGTGTTTTTACAAATGTCGGCATAATTATATGTTATTGCCGGCGTAACCGGAAAAACTTCTTATTTACTAGCACATGAATTAAGTGCCGACAATAATCTATATATTTACAGGGGAATGAAAATGCCCCGGCATATCCCTATTTTTTGTAGACCATATATGCAGACATTATATCATGTTAAGAGTATATATATAATGATGTAGCAAATGATGAACTAATTAGGACTAGAAATTCAATACACGATCCAGGAATCTGATATATATATCTATACTATATATAATAAGTGCGGATAGCCATGAACAGTGATTTTGTCGTCCTTCGTGTAACTATCTATTTTTTGTGTGCTTTCTCCTTTCTATCCCTTAGTTTTAGTGTTTTTAACTTTTTGTCCGTTTAACTGGGGCTATTTTGGTCTTTTGGGGTGTTTTATTTTTTTTATCTTTTCCTTTCCCGAGATATATATCTCGATTTTAACTTAAAATCGTCTCTCTCTGCCTTTATTGTTTGATTTAACTCTCTCTCTCTCTCTCTCTCTCTCTTTCCTTCCCGAAAGCTCTCTCTTCTCTATTCTCCGAAAGTGACACTCTGTCTTCTCTCTCTGTCTGCATCAGGGTCGTCTTCTCGCAGCTCCTCTCTTCTCCGAAAGCGACGCTCTCTCTCTGGCTTCTCTCTCTGCTTTGTTTTTTTCAATTTTTTTTCCTTTTCGGTGCGGTTGGTTTGGAGATTTTACAACTGTTTGTTGGGGTTTTTTTTTGGGTGTCATTCGTTTGGGGATTTCACATGGGTTTGCATGTTGGATGTTGTTTGTTTGCGAGGAAATAAAGCTTTCTCTTCGCATTTGCATATTGTGGGTTTGGATGTTGTTGGTTTTTTATATTTGTTTTTGTTTTTTATGGAAACATTAACTTTTTTCTTCAGATTTGCATGTTGCGGGCTTTTGTGTTTTTTGCGAAAAAATATATCATTTCGTGGGTTTGTTAGGTTTTTTTTATTTTTATTTTTATTTTTATTTTTTATTTATGTTGTTTGCTGTTTATTGTTCGTGTTTTTGGTTTCGTTGATGGCTTTTTTTTATGATTTCGTTATCAAAGATATAATTTTTTTGGTTGTTTGATGGATTTTTTTTTCCTCTTTTTGTGTATTTGCATGTTGTGAGTTCTCTGTTTTGCATTTTCTCTCTTCGGGTTTGATTTTTGTAGCATTGGGTTTGTTTTCATTGATTTTTTTATTTTTTATTTTTTCTGTGGATGTGGATGTGGATGTTGTGAGTTATTTTTTTCTCTTTGTTGATGGTTTGTCTTCGGTTTTTTTGGTTGTTTGATGGTGTTTTTTTTTTTGTTTTGGATTTGCATGTTGTGAGTTCTCTGAGTTTAGGTTTTCTCTCTTCGCGTTTGTTATTCGCAGCATTGGGTTTGTCTTTGTTGATTTTTTTTCCCTATAGATTTGGATGTTATGAGTTATTTTATATTCTTTGTTTTTGTTATTCAAATGTTTTTGAAAATATATATATATATTTTTTATGTTTGATGGGGTTTTTTTCCCTATAGATTTGCATGTTGTGTGTCAGAGGTTTTTTTTTTGTTGTATAGTTAGATGGAAGTCAGTTTATGTTTGGTTATTTACTTTCCTTTTGTATATTATTTGCTTGCATGTTGTGGTTTTTGTAGCTTTTTCTGATCTACATGTGCACTATTAATTTTTTATTTGCTTTCCTTTTGTATGTTATTAGCTTGCATGTTGTGGTTTTTGTGGCTTTTTCTGCACTGCATGTGCGTTATTAATTTTCTGCACTACATGTAAATTTCTTGGGCTATTTAGTTTGGGGATTGTGTTTGTAAATTTTTTTCATTTCTATTTATTTTCTATTCTTTGTTTTTGTTATTCAAATATTTTGAAAATATATATATATATTTTTTTATGTTTAATGGAGTTTTTTTCCCTGTAGATTTATATGTTGTGTGTCAGAGGTTTTTTTTGGTTGTGTAGTTAGATGGAAGTCAGTTTATGTTTGGTTATTTGCTTTCCTTTTGTATGTTATTTGCTTGCATGTTGTGATTTTTCTGACTTTTTCTGCACTGCATGTGCGTTATTAATTTTTTGCACTACATGTAAATTTTTTTCATTTCTGTATAAATCTTTGGTGATTTTTTGTTATAATTTTATAACTGCATTTGTAAAATTAATATTAGTTTAATAAATGGATTTCCTGTATATAACTGTTTTATATTATTTTTGTTTTATTAAATTGTTGTCTTTTTCATTTGATGTTATGATGACTAACTGGTTTTGGCCTTTCGACTAACTGATTTTGGTCTTTATTTCAAGTTGGTATGCCCTTTTTTACAAACCTTTGTAATTTGTTTGCATTATTTTATTATTTTTGATTGAGAATATATTTATTGTGTGATTTTTTGTTATAATTTTATAAGTGCATTTGTAAAATTAATATATAGTATGGAACTGATTTTAATAAATGGATTTCCTGTATATAACTTTTTTATATTATTTTTGTTTTATTAAATTGTTGTCTTTTGCATTTGATGTTATGAAGACTAATTGGTTTTGACCTTTTGATTAACTGGTTTTGGTCTTTATTCCATGTTGATATCCCCTTTTTTACAACCTTTTGTAATTTGTTTGCATTATTTTATTATTTTTTTATTGTGAATATATTCATTGTGTGACATTAAATTTTTTTTTATTTTTTTGTAGAGGGTTTCTAACAATAGTATTCATATTGGAGTTTTACTTTAAGGTTTGCTTTTCTCAACTATTTCGTTATAATATGTGATTATTAATTTGTCTATACTATATAAGTGTGGATAGCCATGAACAGTGATTTTTGTCGTTCGTATAGCTGCCCATTTTTTGTGTGTTTTCTCATTTTTATCCTTCTGTTTTAGCGTTTTAGTCCATTTAATTGGGGTATTTTGGTATTTCGGGATATCTTGGTCTTTTTTTTTTCCTTTCCTTAGATATATGTCTCGGTTTTAACTTAAAACCGTCTCTCTCTGCATTTATTCTTCGGTTTTAACTCACTCTCTCTCTTTGTCTGCCTTTTCCTTTCATGCATTTTTTAAGTTCTACTTCATTTATTTTTTTATTCAGCTATTCATACTTTTTTTTTCCCTCTTTGAATTTATGCACTTAATTGTTTAGTTCTTTGAAGGAATTTGGGTTGTGGGTGTTGTGGATTTGGATATTATGGGTTTATGTGTTTAGTTTTTATTTTCATGCATTTTTTAACTTCTTCATTTTTGGAGGACTTACAAAGGATGAGAATAACGCAACAGCAAAAGCCACTGTTGGATGCTAACATGTACTATAAATATATTTTCTTGTAGTAACTATAGAAAATATAATTGTTAACTATGGACCAAAAAAGACATTCTATATTTTTATTTGTTAATAAAAATACTTTTATAAATTGTGATTCTATTGTTGGTTTTTGCTTCTCTTTGAATTTAGGTACTTGATTGGTTTAATTCTTTGAATGAATTTCTTTTCAACTTTGATTCATTTTGTTTTGTGAAGTTTGAGTTGTGTGAAGTTATTGTTTTCAAGTACAATGTAGTGTTGTGTTTTTTTGTTTATATTGGAATAGTTTGGTCTTTTTGGAGGGGTGGTAGGTTTTGCTTTAATGAGACCCTATCGATATGGCAGGGTAATTCTCACTTGGATGGCCATATTGTAGTCTATGGTACTTTCTGCAGAAGGCAATCGGGGTTTGGTTGGGGTTTTGCAGCCATTCGATGCGAATGATTCCTTTCAACTACATAATACTTTTCTTTAACATTATTGTGATTTGGATTCTAGTTGCCGTGTTTGAAGATTAGATTTGATTTGCTTTTTGTGGTGGTTTTGTTTTTGTTTTTATGGCATTTTTTATGTTGCTTTAAAACTTGTAGTTTTTTTTGTTATTTTCCCGTTGTCGATAATGCACTTCGTTCTTCTGAAAAGAGGTAAGTGGATTTTTGTTTGGTCGTCCCATGTTTGTGGTGTTATTTTATTTTTGTAGAAGTTTTGATGAAATGTATGATTTTTTGTTTTTTAAAAGACTGTGATCTTTTATCATTTGATGGATAATATTTGTTTGTTTGTGGAAGAAATATATGGATTCTTTTCGTTTGCTATACTGTGAAAGATAATTCCACTTTATTTTTTTAAGATTTAAAGTATTTTTTTTTTTATTTAAGGTCGGTTTAAGTGAGTGTTTTGATGCACTTCACTTGTTGCAATCAACTCTGATGACAACGTCATGTTTGAGACACAGGAATTTTTTTTGTATTTCATTGATCATTATTATTATATTGGTTATGTGATGTCTTTTTCTTTTTGCCCTGTTTGCAAATTTTTTCATTTGTGTATTTTTTGTTGCAATGTTAGGTTTTTTTTCCCTTGTGAATTTTTTATGTCTTTCTTTTTGAAGTTTCTTTTTGGTTCTGTAATTTGTAGCAATTTAAAGTTTTTATATCTTGATCTGTCATTCTGTTTGCTCCAAAAGAAAAGAATTTAAATTATGAAGATTTTCAAAAAATAATGAAATTTTTTACCATAGTTGTCTATAGTAATCATCTTCAAATGAAAGAGGAAATTGTTATGGTGTTATTTCATGATCTGATGAAAATTCTCTTTATTTATGTTCTTTGTATTGAAAATAACAGTTGTATGAATTGGATGGTGCGTTGTGTATGCTATGATTTGTATGTTATGATTATTGTGTGTCATGATTTGATTGGCCTTTTGTATTGTGATTTTTTCCCCTAGCTCTGTGTGCTTTTCAAACTTGACTTTTTGTCTATAGCAGATTAGACTGAAATACATTGGTGACATTGTTTTAGAAAAGATTCATGTGGGATAGATTTTATTTATTTTTCTATTGTGAAGTATAAAGTATAAACCAGAAAAAAAAAATTATACAGCAAAAAATACCAAAATAATTACTTAAATTATATACGAAATTCACAAATCAAGCAAAAAATATAAAAATTAAGACCATAAATATTACACTCTGTCTCAAAAAAAAAAAAAGAAGATACCATTCAACGTAGAAATATTGGGTAAATCACATTTCTTCTAATCTAATTTAGAGGAATTTTACGCATCAGCCACTATTTATTTCCACATTCCATAATTATAAATTTTTTTTTATAGGATGTGAGAGTATTTTTCATAGGATGTGTAGTGTGAAGTAGTGAATAGTGGCTGATGAGAATAATTTTTTATTTATAAATATGATAAGTGTTTATTAACAAACACATATTTTTTTTTAACTCTAAGCTTAGAAAATTGACATGTTTTATTTTATTAAAAAAAAGATGTAGTTATAATGTATTTAAGAGTCGTGGCAATTTTTTTAAATAAAATAAAATAAAATAAAACTTAATTTAAAAAAGAGCAATTTTATTCACAAGTCTGTTAAAGTGCTGATATATAGGACATATGTTTTATTTATTTATGAGAAATGTGGGAGTGGAGTCGAGTCGTCCACGTGATTGAGGAATTGATGGAAAAGAACAAATTTGATTATTTCCCTGTAACTTCACCGATCGTGGACGACTCAACGTGATCAGCATCGGCCATTGATCATTCAATATACAAAGTGCTAGCTAGCTTTATTAATAGATATCTTTATTTAAAGGGTTCTTTTGCAATCGCAGGGGGACCATATGCTTTTGGCAGCTTAGCTGTTCAATTATTTGAACAACATGCCGTACTGATCAGGGTGTTTATAAATACATATTTTTAAAATGAGTAATTTTACGTATAATCGTGAAATGTGTAAATGCTGCATAATCGTTTTGAAAAAGAGTGAGATCTATTATTAAAAAATTAATTTTTTTTTCATGTGAGTGTCATATTTTATTTATTTTTTTCAAAATGATTACGTGGTGGTTGCACAATTCATAGTTGTAAATATATTTTGATAAAAATTATTTTTTTAAAAATAATTAGTATATTTTAAATAAAAAAATCATCTTACAAGTTATAAGGGATATGACACCGAGATTATTTTTAAAAACTTTCAAGGGTTTATTACTATTCCAAAGATTGATGTTAAATCTATTTACAAAATTAATTGGGTTTAGTCTACTTTAAAAACTGAGTTCAATATTAAAACTATTGAACAAACCTATGCTATTTCTAAAACCCATGAAAAATGTTACATGTTTAACAAAAGATCGATTCAATATTTCCCGGTAAAAGGTTACAAATTTTTGTATATTGGTTTTGTTCAAGTTGTTGTTAAACATCTCACAAGGAAATGCATCAATGCTCCTCTACTTCTTTGTTTGCATGATGCTAGGTTCAAGAAATTTGAAACCAACCTTCTTTGTATGATTCAATCTTTTCTGTACAGTAATCTTGTCCACTTTGATTGTTTTCATTATTTAACTCTTATTTTAAATGATTATATATATATACACATACACAGATATACATGTGATAATATAATTTGTTAAGCAAAAATTGGTATATATTACTCAAATTTTTAAACTTGCTGTTGATGCAATTTTCAGTATACCTGCGACATGTCGTAACAACTTGCAACCATGCAGAAAGAGAGTTCGGAGAACCCAATGGAAGAAGTGGATCTTCCATACTTAGAAACAATCTGCTCAATCTGCTTCACAACGCTCAAGCCGCGCGTGTATCAGTTTACTATAAACAGTTAAGCATATGAGATTTTATACTGCAAGAACTTTTAATTTGCCTTTCAAATAACATTGGATTTTACTCACCATCATCATATATATATATATATATATATATATATATATACTTAGCCTTGTTTGGATAATAAATTGATTTCAATTCTTATTACCCCATCTAATCATTAAAACTTTTAAATTTTTAAATAAAATATACTAAACAATTCAATTTTTTTTAAATTTCAAAACAAAAATAATATTAAAAAATGATATTCTAATAATATTTTATTCAATTTTCGAATCCCATCTCATATCATAATTTTAACTCAACTCACTATCTAAACCTCTCCTAATAGGCCCTGGTTGGAATTTGGAGTTCAGTCTAATTTTAAGCTGAATCTAACATCCAAATACCTAACTCGATTTTATATCACTAAACTCATATAAACTCAAAATCTCTTTACACATGTATAACATTTTTTAACTCTACATTTCCTTACACGCGAGACCTATAATATTTTAACTTCTGATAAATATATTTAAACTCATCTTAACATTTAAATATATCTAAACTTATTTTAAGTAAATTTTATAAAATTTATTCTATCATCTCAATTCATGTAGCATGTATATATAGAGAGAGAACTAGATATGGCAGCCCTACTGTTAGACTATCAAACAGCTAGCTATTAGAAAAATATTAGTCGTCGCCCTAAGCCACAGCCACAGCCACATACCTCCTTTCAGTAGGTGTTCCTACCAACATTCTTATTGGAGCCCAAATCCATGCATATAATGACTTCCATAGTTGAAGAGAAGTCAAACAAGCTGAAAAGTAGTAAAGAAGTTAAAGTCACGATCGAGTTGTAAGTAGATACAAGTCCAAACCAATACGTACAGCTGCTGCTTCACACAAGAAGATCGGGCCGCTACTAGTTACAACCTGCATCAGGGTATATATATATATATATATATATATATATATATATAGCTAGTCCATAAAAATGAATCTGAGGAAACCGGATGAAATGGAGCACTCACAGCAAGAAAACTATTTATTTACTTCTAGTGTTATTTTTTACGAAAATGACTATTAATTCTAGTCAAATTGAGTTAATTATTCTCATCACAAATAATTTTTTTGGTTGCAAATAACTAATCATTATAAATTCTCATTTTTTTATAGTGACCAAAACATCCTCATGTGATGACCCAATGCTAGTTTTTTTTTTTTTTTTAATTCTTATTCATAATACATTATAATTAATATAAAGGAAAGAAAGGAAGTATATATGAAAGAAAATGGTTCTGTTAACAGCAATTATCAGCTAGACGAGGGGCCCAATAGATCAAGCCCTAGCTAGCTAGCTAGCTACAGTTAGACTATCAAGATTCAAAGTGTCGGTAGAGAGTTGGTATAAGAAAAATATCATAACCCTCAGCCACATTATATATACCAAACATTCTAATTTCTAATTGGTGTCCAGATTATTTCTGATAATTAGGGAAGAAGTCAGATATAGGACCCCATGCAGGAAGAAGAATCTCAGAACAATGAACTAAACTAGTATATGATCTTAATTAGCCTATTCAATGACATTCGCTCTTTTTTCTTGGTGCATGCATGCATGGAGTACGTAGTACTACACTTCTAGAAACTGACATTTTCTTTTATCCCACTTCTAGAAATTGACATTTGATTCTTCAAATGAAGATAGATTTCCCCATCGTCCTAGCTAGCTACTTCTTCTCACCATCATTAAAAAAAATAAAAGAGGTGCGTGGAACGAAAACTCCATTACAAAAGATATTATATGCGGTGTAGAAAGAAAAACAAATAAAATAAACGAGTAAGGGGGACAAGACCCAATGCTTCTTTAATCCGAGGTTCCTCATTCTGCCAAACCCTATCTTGATCCATTGCTCATTGTATATGCCATTGCTCGAAAGTCAGATCCACAGCAAATGAAATCTGCAACTGCAAGCAGGTAAAGTACACACAACTGAACAAACAGGAGGAATTCAAGTTGTATTCATGTTCCGTCTAGTGTCTATACTTTTCAGTTTCTTCATGAGTTGTAAATAGGTACAAGACTAGGGAACATGAAGTATTTTTTCATAACCACAGCTGCTGCTTCACACAACAACAGCCTGCCAATTTTCTCGGCCAAAGCAAGAACCCTTACAACCAAAAGGGTAGTCCACAAAAATGAATCTCGGCAAACCGGATCAAACGACGCCCCGAAACACCACTCATGTGGATGATCCAACCCCAATGTTCAACTGCCCTCTATGTTTTGATCACCAGATTGTTTGATCATATTTGAGGGGAGGTGAACATGGACATGTACATAGAGTCTAGTAATCATGACAAAGGTGCCGCTGTTAGTATTTTTGGGATCAATTATCTCGTGCACATGAATAATCCACATACCTTATCTGTATTCATGTTATTAATCTTCCACATGCAAAGTATTCAAATCTGCAGTCTTTAGTATCTCCTTCCTCCCTCAAGTATCTTATCAAAACTATATAGTTCTTCAGGGGAGCATATTTAAAAGCTTCATAACCAGAACTGCAGCAGCCTTAACCCACTCGATCAGACGTGTTCTTTTTTTGGTTGTGATTTAATCAATTTTAAGTACCAAATCAGGCTATTGACATTTTGATGTCAAATGATCATTCACTAGGGGTTAAAAAAAATAATGATGATTCGAGGCATTGCTTTTTTTTTTTTTTTTTTGGCTACGTATTATGGTCTTTTTCAATGTACACACTAAGCACGAACAGCCTATCTGATACAAGCCACTGCTAAGAATGTATTGACACTACCCTACTTGGACAATGGCCCTACTTACAAGTTGCTGCTTCTGAACCAAAAAATCTTTCATTGTACACATGACCCAAATTATATTGCATTACAAACACATTTAATTTACAACACAATTTGAAAACCTTAGCACATGACTATAAGAAAGAGTAGCATGTGATTCCGAACTTGTGCCTTCCCAATGGTAAAACCAAGCAGTGTCCCACAAAAAAAAAAGCATACCACCCATTGACGGGATAAGGCAATGGCTGACCACAGGGATCGACGAAGCCCACCTGGGGGTAAGGAGAAAAACCCCCCAGCCGTGGTTCAAGGTCAAATTTACACTTAGGCTTCAAGAGCAGTGACTGCTTCCTCATCAGTAGAATCAGGTGAAACAATTTCTTCTGTAAGATCTCCATTTGTAGCCTGTGTTTTTTGTTCCTCTTCTGTTTTGGCATAATGTAGCTTCTCCTTGAGCATTGCAGTAAGTTCTTCCCTTACACTTTCATTCTCAGACAGAAACTTCTTAAACAAGTCCTTCCCATGGAAATTCTGGCCATTAAAATTGTAATATGAGGCAGCCTTTGAGATAATTTTGTGTTTCACTCCTAAGTCTATAATCTCTGCTTCCTGACATATACCCCTGCCGAACTCTAGCTCAAATTGGGCTGTTTTAAATGGAGGGGCAAGCTTGTTCTTCACAATCTTCACAAGAACTTGGCTTCCTACAGTCTGAAAAAAAAAAAAAAAAACATGATAGGGATGCCTTAATTGGAAGAAAATTGTACCAAAATAAACCCATTTCAAACAAGGACTAATTCGAATTACTTCTGGCTTTCCCCATGTTTTGAGAATGAGACTTGCAAAGGAAAAGATCAAGATATATTTAAATCAAGAACCTTTAAATAATAGTAAGAACATTATGACACGATGTATGGTACTGCACAGGAGTTAAACAAAGCTGCATCAGATCTTTTAGCATTCATTCTCAGCAATAATAAAATGTTTGTACTAGCGGCTAGCCAATCTTGAGCCATCTCAGTTGAGTGCCTGAAGGCTGAAACTGTGAGAGTGAAGAAAACAGAATTCCAAGTCCCAAGAATATTTTAGGGACTCAGCATTCAATTTCACCAAACTATCCATAGAGTGATTAGCAACACCACACAATCAATACCCTTTTGATTGCTTCAGTTTGAGACTTTTGCTACATTGCTGTGATTGCTTAAGTCTACATCTTGTGGTGGCTATTATGCCGCAAAACGACACCAAGAACCTGTTACCAAGCTCAAGTATACATGATTCAAACCAGAAGCTATAAGATCGGCAAGTTAGTTTAGTCCATCTTGAGCCAAGCAAGTCTCAAGGGAGACAAACTGGTGAAATTATACTACTACACATGCAAATAGAATCCAAATTACAGGTCATAACATAATTTCAAATTCATAATTGAGAATAGATTAAATATCATACCTCTTCACCCTTCTTGACAAGTCCTATTCTCCTAATATTAATGCGCACTGAAGCATAGAACTTCAAGGCATTACCACCACAGGTAACTTCTGTGGGCCCCCCAAATCCTCCAAAAGTAGAAAGCTTCGATCTTACCTGGAGATGCATGTATTCACATTAGGTAGGTCTCATCATAAAACATGCATAATGATCTTTCAAAAAGATATCAGGAAAATCAAACCTCTTTTATGAGGACACATCACACGTACTATAGTTTACTTCTCAAGATGGCAATAGCCCATCATTGAAAAAACCAAAAGTAGCTTATTATATCCTTTAGTTCAATTTGATTTACAACACACCAGCCATTAACAATCTCATATAAGTCAAAATTTTTTTCCTTTTCTAAGAATTTTTTTCATAGGATTTACATAAATTCCAAAACCTGCCCCTTAAATGAATGAAATGGTCGAAGATAATAGAGAAGAACAAATTTAGGTTGGGAATGCCCAGGGGCAGAACTGGGTCAAAAACAAAAAAGAAAATCCAGAAATTTATAAAAAATAATAATAATTTTTTGAGGTTTATAAAAAAAAAAACCTATAGAAACTAACTTTGCCCCACTCAAAATTTATTTTATAGTTTGCTCCCCATATTAAACTCCCAAGTTCCACCCCTGTCGAAAGCATTTTAGTTTCTTCTCGCATATCATATTTGAAATGAAACCCAAAATGTAAAATATACATATATATATATTTGTTTTTTATTCGCACCGGGTGTCCAAGAAAAAAGTACTCAATATTCGCCCGAGCTGACCAGGTCCAAGGCTGTCCCAGCTAAGCCCATTTGTGACACCTCATACCATCATGAGCCCAAGCACAACTAACCCAATGCCTCTTATCTCAAACTCGCTTCATCAAAATTATACAACTGGGTGCTGGAGTATAATATATATATATATTTTTTTTTATGATGGGGGAACCACCCACGGCACAGCCCTTAGGGAGTGCCCACAGAACCTAAACCCCTGGGGAGACTAGCACAGCAACCCACCGCCATGACTTCCCACTTAAATCTCAGTTTGATCCCGGGGGGAATCGAACCTGTGAGATGGGGCTCATGCACACAAGTTCGCCCTTACCACTTGGGCTACCCACGGTTTATAAAAAATAAAAAATGAGCATCATGCTAGAGTATAATAAAAAATGATACCTGGTTTACAAATATCAATATAGTCTGTGATAGTGACAAAGAGTGACTCAACTTGCGAAGTGCCTGGCTCATCAATCTAGCCTGCATTGCCATGTGAGCATCACCCATCTCACCATCGAGTTCACCTTTAGGCACAAGTGCTGCAACCTGTTATCATAAATACATCTATTATTGTCATAGCAGAAATAAAACAGTGGATACCTTTTTATATAGGTAGAAATAAAATAGTGCATACTGACTTAGAAATGAAAAAACTAATTCAAATCAGTAACCATCACGTGTGTTTATGACATATATGTTGCCATGCAATTCAAGTAGAAAGAAATCTTGCAAGAAAAGCCTAATGAGCCGATAAGGTGTTTCAGATAAAGCAATTAGAGATGAGAAGAAAAATGATATCACAAAAGATTACGTAAGATAGTAACAAGCACACTCCCACAGCTCCCAATAATGATCTCATGCCAAGTAACCCCTAGGTGTTGGCTCAAGTGGTAAAGGCCTTGGACTTGAGGACATGCTCCCCTCAGGTCTAAGGTTCAAAAACCCTTAGGTGCAAACAATCTTTAGGGGCCATTGGACTAGGGGATTTTCCTCTTGAATTATCAAAGCTGCACTTGAGGAAAACTCCTTGCAGAGGGCCTGTGCACCCCGGGAATTAGTCGGGACGCTGTTCTTGGACACCCGGTGCCAATAAAAAAAAAAAGAATGATCTCATGCCAAGCAAAGTGAGCTTGAACTGAGCACCTTACTTACACTGTCAACGACAACAACATCAACAGAACCGCTTCGAATTAGGGTGTCCACAAGACTGAGAGCTTGTTCACCACAATCTGGTTGTGAGAGAAGTAACTTGTCAGTTTTTACTCCAATAGCCTGGGCCAGAGCTGGGTCAAGAGCATGCTCAGCATCAACAAACACACAGTAACCTACATAGAAATGGCATGAAACAAACTTCATTTTCCTTGAAAGAAGCTATAGAATAATTCTTTTAAATAGGAACAATCATTAAAAGCTCAGCAGTCATTATATCTACACATGGTCAAAATTGAAAAACCAGTCTAATGTGACACAAGATTCATGACTTACTAAAAAAAATCTTCATTTTTTTATTATACGAAAAAAATGAGTATCTCCATATGCATCTAATTGACTATTCAATAGGAGAAGCTAAGCCTCCTATAACATAACAATCTAATAAATATAAAAAAACTTGACTATACAATTAGCAAAAAGCTAAAATTGGGGGCAGAAGGTGGAGGCCAGGACAGATGGCATCAAATGGACATTGAATAAAATTGTACCACCAAAATAGCTGTTTCACTTATTATCCACCAAAGTGATAATTTAACTTGAATACACAGAGAAACCATCTACAAAGAAGGAGATTTAGGGAAAAATGTCCCTCATACAGAATTATCATGTTTTGACATGAAGCCCAACCACCCACACTGACAAAATTAGACAAGAAATTACTTAAAACTACTGTAATTGCATATAGTAAACAATCTCTAAAAGCCACAATTTTTCCCACTTATTATTAGCGATGCAGTTAAAAAAGTGACTATAGAAGCATATAACAAAAACCTCCTTGCTTTTGTGCTTCAGCAATTACATGTAGAGCAAGAGTAGTTTTCCCAGAAGCCTCTGGACCATATATCTCCACAACACGTCCCTGCAGATATCCAATAAAGGTGTATTGTAAGTAAGTAAAACATATCAGACAGATAAAATAAAAAGTTTGTTCTGTATGTTCTTATATCACACATATGCACGCATTGTGAATGTGTGTATGTCTAAGAAAGAGAGAGAATGGAACATGCAATATAATATTTGGAAGAAGAAAAGAGATCTCTACATAAGGTAACTGCAAGGAAAATGAAATAATATTAGAGGATTAATGTAACAACCAAACAAATGCTTAAGTCACATCTGAGCTAAATATTCTAAAAGACTAGTCAATATTACAACTAGATCCCCTTGGAATCATTGTAAACTGCAAGAACTTCTCCCTCCTAAAGCACTGCAGGATCCCATTCATCACCTTTTCATTGTCTGTAGGTAGCACGACTCAAGTCAATTTAATACCCCGTATTTAGTATGAGAGGGCAGTGAATGAGATTCCATATTTCCTAGGAGGGAGAAGTTCTTAGTGGTATATAATGATCCCAACGGGCTAAAAATTGTAAAGATCATAGTATAAGAACAATAAATAGCATACTGTTGCTACAAGGGAAAGGGGCTGAAAACAACAAAGGGAAAATAAACATCAAAATTACGAAACCATTTCTTAATTACCAAAACAAATTGTTTACATTTCATGAAAGAAGATTTTTATTAAACTGGAAAATGCCGAGCTCAATAAACTTTCATGGAACAGAGAAGATACCTTTGGAAGTCCACCAATTCCCAGTGCTATATCCATAGCAAAAGAACCTGTGGATACCACTGGGACCTGCCTCAAAGGGACAGAGGAACCAAGCCACATGATAGCCTCCTTTCCAAATGAGGATGTAATCTGGTCTAGGGCTTGTTGTAGTGCCAAATCTTTCTTAGACATATTATCTTCACTGGAATCACTTCCATCTGACTTAGACTTCCTTCGACCTTCAGGGAGATAGAAATTGATATTGTCAACGATCCACTGATTAATGCATGAAACAAAATGGGAGATGGCTGAGTTCTAGGGAACTAACTCCTCCCAGATTTTGAAAAAACAATCGGTATTGAATTTTTTGATTCACATTATATGTAACCGTACCACCAAAATCAATTGCATCCCACATCATACCACACCATTCATCAGTATACAGCAGAGTAAATAAAAGCCAGAACTCTCCAAGCATGCCAATTTTCTTTTATCTCTTATGACATGCCTAAGGTACTAAAATAAAATTCAACAATGACCTAAATCACCAATTTAAGAATTCCCAAACTATGGTTCTGTCAACAGCCAGATAATTTCAGCACCTCTTGTAGAAAATTCGCAAAACTGAGAAGATGTCCCCAATATGCCTCTTCTAAAGCCCTGCAGATAAGCAAATCCGATAAATAAATCAACTTAAATAAGTTTCAAATGCGCCAAACCTGGAAACTGTAAAAGAGGCAAATAAAGAGAGGAAACAGTTCTATCAAAACCTTAAACACATAGCCCAATAAAAGCATATATTTTTTTCAATGACCAAAAACACGGGGAAAAAAAATGAAATGCTCATATGAAAATTCCCATTTTGTTGCCCAGAAAAAATGTCCGGAAAAGTTTAAAACTGAACATGTTACATTTTTTCTTTTGCCTCTTAGAAACAAGCTACGGAACTCCATTGGGTCAAACAGTTGCAATAGGCTCCTTTGCATGAGGACCATTATCTTCAATGGTCCTAAACCTTAGATTCTAATCTCTCCAAACTTTCATTTCTTAAAAGTGCGCGCACTTGCTCGGTGATCAAATAGAGTGTAAGAAACAGAGTCCCTGAAGAAACATCGAATGAAAAAAGGCTCTAAAAAATGGTAGACAAATGGGTGAAGAGAGTGACCTCCGGAATATGTAGATAGCGTCTGAAGAAGGAAGCGTTCCGAAGAAGCCTCGCCATAGACTGTTCGGACACCCAAAACAATTAACTTCTTCGGAATTGAAATCGAAGAGGCTAAATTGAACGAGAGCTTAACTGTGACATAAGTACTTCTCCGATAGAGAGAGTTTGTTCTTAGGGTTAGGGGTTTAATTACCCTCCCTTTTGAACTCTTCTACTGGAGGTGATGTTGCAGGTAGTGAAGACTCTTCCTGTTTGGGGCACCTCTTTACCGAATGATGGAATTTTCGATTTTCGATTTTCGCTATTATTAGGGTTCCATTTCTGGAATTTAGAGCTCGTTTATTTTTCGAGATAAGTTGAAATTAAAATTAAAAAATTAAATAAAATATTATTAAAATATATTTTTAATATTATTTTTATTTTAAAATTTAAAAAAATTAAATTATTTATTTTATTTTGTGTGAGAATTTAGAAAATTATAATCATGATGTTAGATGAGATGAAATGAGATGAGATGTTCCTGAAAACAAACGAAGTTTTTTTCTATAACTGGAAGTTAGTATTTTAGTCCTTAATTTTTCACGAGGGAGCTTTATTTTCAGGAATTTGCTCTATTAGTAAATGATATATACTCGATTTGATTCGATTTGATTCGGCTAATGCTCGTTAAGGACTGCTAGTTAAGCTTTGTTTGTTTTCACAACTCTCCTAAACTCATGTCGTTTCATCTAATCATTACAACTTTTCAAAATTCCCTTAATAAAATAAACCATTCACAAATAATAACAGGTCATCGGCATACAAAAGGTGTGTAATAGTTCTGCCCCCATCAGCTGAAACAGTTTTATCCTCCCCAATAAAAATTCTCGATGAAGCATCTGAGACAAAATCTCCTCTGTCAAGATAAAAAGATAAGGCGATAATGGATCGCATTATCGTAAACCCCGGGAAGAACTGAAATAACCCTTCAAGCTACCATTTAGCATAACTGAAAAAATCGGAGAGGAAACACAATTATAAATGATAGCTCGACACTTCTCAAAAAAACCCAACCTCTTCAATACCTCCATAAAAAATCTCCAATTCACCCTATCATATGCTTTCACCATATCTATTTTAATCATTACCTTCCCACCTCTAGCTTTCTTGTTCAGACCACTTACCATGTAATACCCAGCTCCTTCTTGTTACGTACGCTTCTCTCTTTCTGACGTATGTTTCGTCTTGATGACGTAAGCAAATCCCAAAGGCAGAGATTATGTGATCATCTGCCTTTCTCACTAGCGACGGCGAGCCGCGTCATGCGTGCCGAACCATGATGGCGTGTCTCGAAAGATATCGTGTGACTTATAGGGCACGCCAAGTGTTTTAAATATGCTGAAAATATTTATAAGGAGTATTTCCATCATTATTGAATTAAGATTTGATCTTAAATACGACAATCATAATATTATTGAAGAGCTCCAAAAATATTATAATTGCCGGAAATCATTTTAATATTATCATTAAAATGATTTCAATTATTTAAGATATTATGAGATTTAAATTATGTTGAGAACTTTCATTAATTAAATGGTTTAACCCTTTTAAATATGTTAAGTGAGACTTCATCATTCTATTAGTGATGAAGAATATTATTTTATAAACTAAAGTTAGTTTAAAATAATATTTACCATAATTCCTCTAAGTGCTTTTATTAAGCTAATGTTTTACGCATCTTCAAATCAATATTTTAATTCCTCGTCGTTAGATCATTGTGTAGATCCCCAGACGAAAGGACTGGGTTAAATACCCAGACCCCTCCTTTTCCCTCTCATTTTCCCGTACTCCTCTCTCTCTCCTCTCTCTCTCCTCCCTCTCTCCTTCGGCGTACGCAGTACGAATCCACCCACGCTGAACAGCTTAAGGCCTCAGCTCGGCGCCGCCGTGCGTCGCTCTTCCTCACCGCCAGCACCCATGGCTTGCTCTCCCTCCGGCGAGTCCATCCATGCCAACCTCTCCCTCTCACGCTCTCCCTTTCTCCATTTCAGAACAGCATAACCCGAATGGCTTAGTGCGCGTAGCGCCACCGTGCGCTGCCCTCCAACGTCACCACTCCCTCGGCAGCTTCCTCTACCACCGGCCACCACTCCCCAGTGAGCTTGGCCTCTGTTATGCAGCCACCTTCCCTCCGTCGCACACATGCACACACAAGGGGACCCACGCATGGCTTCACCGTGCGCGGCCCTTAGCGCCGCCGTGCGCAGCACCCATGGCCACCTAGCAACACCATGGCTCCTCCCCGAGCTCCTCCACGTGACCGATGGCTAGAAACCCCCTCCTCTACCTCACGGCTTCTCCCTCTCTCACGCATGGGTTGCACGCCGTGCACCGCCACCCACGGCTAATGATTGCCATATCCAGCCTCCTCAGGCCGCCACCAAGCCAACCCAACCTCCCTTGGCTTCGTTCTGCCATCCACGAGAGCACACTCTCTCCCACTCTCCCACGGCTTCTCCTCCACGGTATGGCTAGATCTGCCACGTGAGCCACCGTGGCACCACCTCGACGCCACCACGAGATCCACCGCACCTCCCTTAGCCAAGCCCTAGGTCCAAACCATCACTTTATGTGGTGGGTAATCACTGCACATGATGGATAGCCACTGCGTGTGGTTGACCGCCACTGTACACGGCTAGGTCCGCTGTGTTATGCCCCTTGCCATCATCACAAGGCTACCATGAGCCTTTCTAAGACCACACCTAGCTATCCAAACGCCTAAACAGTCACCATACGTGAGTTAGCCGCCACGTACGACTCTTCCGACATCATCGGCTGTGACGGTCAACGAGCAACGCACGGGTTATCCCGTCGATGGTATAACCCTTTATCCCTCGTAATTATGTTAGATATTGATTAGTTGACTAGGTTGTGGACTGTGCTGTTAGTATTTGTGGAGTTGTGACATTGTGATGAAGTGTTGGGCATTCTGTGTAGTAAAGTGTTGGGCTTATCTGTATTGTATGGAGGTGCATTGTGCCATGTAGTGTGATGTGATGTGTTGGGCGTAATTAGGAAGTGTGCTGTGTAGTGTGATTGGAGAATATGTGTTGTAATGGTGGCATGGTGTATGTGGAATGGATACAATGCACACTGAGGGTACTTTGTATGCATGTGGCATGTTGTATATGTAGGGAGTACAAATGTAATGTACTCCATGTGATGGTGAGATGCACCATATAGTGGGTATGCCATAATGGTGATGTGCCGTGGTGTGTATGAAGGGAGTACACGATGGGTGTACTCTGTGTGGGGTACAGTATATGTGAGGAGTACACGTGGAGTGTACTTTATGTGGTGGAGTAATGCACCATATGGCGAATGTGCCATAATGGTGATGTGGCACGTGGAATGGGAATAGTACACATTGTGTGTACTTTATATGTGGTGTGATGTGAGATAAGGAGAGTATATGTAAAATATACCTTCCTGGCGTATTGTAGAACGGGATGAGTACAAGTGGAGTGTACTCAGTGGCGTAATACGTGTAAAAAAGAGTACATATAGAATGTACTCTATGTGGTGGAGTGACGCACCATATGGTGGATATGCCATAATGGTGATGTGGTGTAATGCATGTGGATGGAGTACGCAAGGAGTGTACTCCATGTGATATAGTGACGCACCATATGGCGAATATGCCATAATGGTGATGTGGCTTGTTGTATATGTGGGGAGTACAAATAGAATGTACTCCATGAGATGGTGAGATACACCATATGGCGTGTATGCCATAGTGGTGATGTGTCGTAGTGTGTATGAAGGGAGTATACGAGGAGTGTACTCCATGTGATATGGTGATGCACCATATGGCAGGAATGCCATAATGGTAATGTGTTGTAGTGTGTATGAAGGGAGTATACGAGGAGTGTACTCCATGTGATATAGTGATGCACCATATGGCAGGAATGTCATAATGGTGATGTGTCGTAGTGTGTATGAAGGGAGTATACGGGGAATGTACTCCATGTGGTAGAGTGATACACTATATGGCAGGAATGCCATAATGGTGATGTGTCGTAGTGTGTATGAAGGGAGTATACGAGGAGTGTACTCCATGTGATATAGTGATGTACCATATGGCGGGTATGCCATAGTGGTGATGTGGTGAGTATGGATGGAGTACATGTGGAATGTACTCCATATGATGGGTGATGCACCATATGGCATGTATGACATAGTGGTGATGGAGCGTATGTAAAGGGAGTACGAGTGGAACGTACCCCATGTGATGGAGTGATGTACCATATGGCAGGTATGCCATAGTGGTGAAGTGGTATGTATGAAGGGAGTATACGTGGAGTGTACTCCACATAGCAGCGACACTCCGTGTGGCGTGTCGTAGAAATAAGGATGGTTATGTGATTGTTGGATGTGGAACGTGATGGATAGTGTCAGGAACTGTGGAACAGTGTCCCGAAGTAGTTATGGCGTAGCCCGTAGTCTTAGGTGACATGTGTCACTGTGATGGGCTTATGGCCAGGAGTATGCGCAAAGTAGCGGAACAAGTATAAGAGTGCGTAGCGGAAGCATGACTGGGGAATGTCACGAAGTGACATGACTACTGACAGTCGTGCTTGTGATGGGTGAAGTAGTGGAATAAGTGTAAGAATAAGCAACGGAAGCATGACTGGGCAACGTCACAAAGTGACGTGGTTATTGGAAGTCATGCTTATGATGGGTGAAGTGTCAAAGTGTAGGAATGACGTAACGGGAACGTGATGAGATGTCACAATGTGACGGGAGTACGTGAGGAACCGTACTCGTGATGAGTCAGGAGTTGATGCAGTAGAACGTTAGGTAACACGACAAGGTCACAGTGTAGCTCTGGAGCAATCTCGGGCTATATAACGTGACATGAATGTAGTTATGAATGGAGTCTTGTCGTGTTAAGTGTTGAGATGAACTGTCAAAAGGGATGGGTAGCGTGAAGAGTCATGCTAGCCGGGTTAAGAGAAGATTGGTATCGGAGTATGGCCCTTGTCCCTACGAGCAGGTGATCAACGTGTTATATACATTGATCTTAGGTGATAAAGGGGTAAGGTACCTGTGTAACATGGTGAGAGACACGTGCCGAATGGATTCACCATATGTAATGGATAATCTGTCATGAGCATAGTTGCACAGTGCTTAAGCCTCAGAGTTGGCGTAGAGCCATGTGTCTTGTATGGATGTGAATGAAAATTTAGTATGGGCCAAGATGCATGAAAGTAGTGACGGATGCATCGTTAGGATTGAGATGTGTGATTCCATCGGTAGGAATCATGCGTCGAATGTGGTTGTAAGAAGAGTAAGACGAATGTCTTAGTGTCTTAATCCTAAGGTGAATAATGGGTTCACTTTAGTGGATGAGCACTCAAGACAAGACTTTGAGGTTGAAGTTGTGGTGACCGTAAGTGGTCCCCGAAGGGTTTAACATAGTGAAGGGCACGTAAGTGCACGGGATAGAAGGAAAGTGTTCTAAGTATAGCGTAGTTCTATTTATAGTTTAAGTTACTTATGCATTAGATAGAGAATGATGCTAAGGTTATGTGTATACATGTAGGTTGCCATCTGACAAGCACATGAATGGACTAAATGACATGCAAGTAGCATGGAGTCCAGGTAAGTATTACGTTCATACTCTTCTAGAGTTCTCAAAGATACAAGAAACGGTTTTCCTTTAAGATGCTCACGAAAAGACTAAAGACGTTTTAAGAAAGAAAATGCTAAATGTTCAAAAGTATAAGTATGTACGGCCCCTCCTTGGCAGCCCCTTTTTACGCATCCAAAGTATTAATTGTACGCATGTGAATGGATGACTATACACTGTATCTATTGTATGTATTTTCTAAGAAAAATCCATAAACTAATGAAGATGCATGAAAGGCATGAGAGCGGATGCTTTTGTGAATCCTACGAACCGACGCTCTCATGTGCGCCATGAGGTGACGCTCGTGGATGCCATGATTGACGAAGTTCAAGGTGACGCTTATGGGATGCCACGAAAGCTGACGCTTAAGCCCATGTATGTTCTTAAACAAAGTTTTCCATGAACGAACTGTTAAAGAGAGGATAGAGCTGAAATGAACTGAAAGACGAAAAGACCATTTTCGGGCTTACGCCCCAAACGATATTTTCTTACGAAAAGAAATGTTTTTTTATAAAAAGAAAGGACTGTTAAATGAAAGATCGAACTTAATGAAAGCTTCAGCTCTCTCGAGCTGACATGAATGAATGAATGAAAAGCAAGAAAGAAAGAAATGAAAGCATGAATGTATGAAGACACGTAACGGCCACATGACATGAATAAAATGGGTACCGATGAATGGGCAGATTGCAATACCGGGTAAGTAGTGCTGGAAGTGCACCCAATGCTGCCCCCTATGAAAAGGGGTTCCCAACCCGTGGCCACGGGCGGAATCCGGATCCAAAGGAAGACCGCTAACCCCAAACACACGGGGCGTAATTGTGTGTATTGGCCTATGAAAGCGATAAGAAAGAATGAATGTATGCACGCATGCACATGTATGCACAAGAACACAAGAGCACGGACTCTTTAAGAAATGAAGGCACTGACGGGGGAAACGTTTTACGACAAGAAAGCCTTTTTAAAAGTAAAACCCTGTACATCGGCTCTTGAAGAAATGAAGGCACTGACGGGGGACACGTTTTAAATAAAGGAAAGCCTTTCGAAAGAAAAGCCCCGTCCAGTGACGTTTTCAAATGAAAGCACACAAGACACGTATGCACGCACGTAATAGTATGTACGAGTGATGAATGCATGAATGAAAACCTATGTTGTGATATTTTAACTGTATGAAGTAATGCTTATGAGTCTTCGACTCATTTTAGTTTTTATGCATGTCCCTCCCCCCACAAGAACTGCACGATCGGGACGGACACGGCCCATGGGGAAGAGCACGGAAGTCTAGGCACGAGTTTTAAACGTACGAGATGTCTTTTTATTATAAGATTTATGTTTTCCGCTGTAACCCTTTTTTATTATCAAAGCACATTTTATTTATAAACGTGGGGTCTTGCACCCTGGGGATGCAAGTGAAAAGTTTTAAACAGGTCGGTAATTCCCGTCGTCCTTTTTATAAAAATATTTTGGAAAAAGTCTCACCACAAGGATGGGCTTTACACACCATTTCTTGAGCAATGGATATATTATCAAAGATGCTCCGACCTTGCACAAAAGTCGCTTGTTTCGGCGAGATAATCCCTTCTAAAATTGGTCTAATCGATTCATCAATATTTTTGATAAAATTTTATATACTACCCCACATAAACGGATTGGCTGAAACTGAGAGTAAGAAGCCGACACTTCCACCTTTGGAATTAAAACAAGATTAGCAGCCCCAAATAATGAAGACAAAGGGATACCTTCAAAGAAATCATGTGTCATATCTAGTAAATCCTCCTTTACAATTTCCCAAGCCAAAATAAAAAAACTTGCTGAAAATCCGTCTTGCCCAGGACTACTATCCTGCAGAATGGACCAAAGCGTGGCCTAAACCACCTCCATAGTCAGACTGCTATCCAAAACCGCATTCTCCAACTCAAACACTACAGGCGCAAGCAAACCCATATCACCCTCATCCCACTCCACTGAGTCAGCTATAAGAAAATCAGCAAAAAAATTAACCGCCCCCTCATGCACTGATTCAACTGACTGAAGCACGTGACCACTCTCAAAATTCATCATCTCAACATTCTGATTCTTTTTTTTAACTCTCATAGCTGCATGAAAATAAGCCGAGTTGGAATCTCCTTCTGTAAGCCACTTAATACGCGACTTTTGACAGCCCATAATTTCCTCTCGATATAAATATTGAATGTGTCGTTGCTTACAACTGAGCAACTCCTCTTCAACCTCCTGCGAATAATTTAAGATAACAACCTGTTCTAACTCTCCCAGCCTTGTTTCAATGGCCTTTAGATCAACCTCAACTCTTCCAAAAACCTCAACATTCCATTTTTGCAATTCTTTTTTGAGCTGTTTCAATTTCTTACTAACACGCACCACATCACACCCCTCCACGGATCTACACCATGAAGACCGAACTACCTCCATAAAGCCCTCATGAGTTCCCCACATGCATTGGAACCTGAACGGCCTGACACCGCCCCTACTCTCATGCGCCATAGAAATCAGCATCGGCGCATGATTTGATGAGGTTCTCAATAAATACTCAACCCGAGCATCAACAAAAATATTGATAAAATCTGTGTTCATAGTACCCTATCTAATCTGGCCCAAATACGCCAACCACCTAGCCTTCCATTACACCATGACATCCTCTGGCCCAGAAACGAAATCTCTAATAAACTGCAATCCTGAATACACCCATTACAATCTGCCTTAGCGTGAGGAGCACGAAACAACCCTCCTACTTTTTCATCATCACTTCGAATAATATTAAAATCCCCCGCCACCAACCATGGTTGTAACCCAGGATTAATCTCATGCAAAAAACCCCATAACTCTCACCGATGAATCTGAAAACAGCTTGCATATACAACCGTGACCAAAGTGCACATCTCACCCCTAACAAACCAGCCTGTCAGCACCTTATCGGAACATGAAACAAATTCAAAATCAAACCCGTCCTCCCAAAATAACCATACTTTACCACCAACCGCAACATTATTCACAAAGTGTTGTAGTTTCATCCATTTTACCCACCTACCACATTTTTTAGACTTAAGAAAAGGTTCTAAAATAGCCACCATTGAAGGATGATGTTTATTTAATAACCACCGAAGCCTACTCTTTGACGAAAAAATTTCCCTAATATTCCAAACTAAAAAATTATGCACCATTAATAAAGTTTATTCGAACGTGTTACCCTATCAAGGGCAAAAAAAGGCTGTTTTTTCTTGGCCCCTCTCTGTTTTTTCTGAGAACCATTCCACTCCATATCCGATTCATAGCATTTTCGAGCCATCTCCACATCACCTTGACCCAACTCATCTTTTGAAAAGGAAATCCCCAAGGCATTTTCCCCTCCCCTGCCATACTCCCTCCTTTCTGCCAAATGGAAGAACTCAAAATCCATAGCTTCATCAATAATTTTAAGTGAACTTCTAGGACTCAAAATAGCATCACACAACTTCACCCATTTCTCTCCATTATTTTCTAGCTCAGCTTGTTCAAACCAATTTCCCCTACACATATCATTATCTAAAACTGGTCCATCTTCCTCTGTCCGTAATCCATTTTTAGTCCTAACCATGCTTTCTTTCTCTGCATCAATTCCGAACGCATCAATTTTGACTGCATCATTATTCCCTGTCATACCCTCTTCCTCTGTATTAATTCCGACTGCAACAATGCCAGCTGGATCATTAGTCCCATCCATACCCGCTTCCTCTGCACTAATTCCATCTGCAGGACTCCCGGCAAATCCCTTCATTTGAGTTTGAAAGTTGTCACAAATTGTCCCATAGCCATCAACATAAAGGACCTTCGAAATTGTCATCTCCCCCTCTAAGGAAAGCTTCTTAATACCTTCCAGCAGCACCTCATGTCTTGAAGGTTGCACTTTGACCATTTCTGCTACTGGCTTCTCTTGTTCCCTCACCCCCACAGATTTCTAGACTTGTGTCACTTTTTCTTTGCCTTCCTCGCTGTCAGCCAATCGCATCTTACCCTTTTGCTCCCTCTCAGCCCTACCACACTTACTCTCCTAGTGCCCTTGTCGACAACACCGTATACAATACAGAGGAAGAGACTCATAGACAACCTCTTGAAAATGGCTGGTAACCACCCCAGGTGGACCAATCCAGAAAGAACGCCTCACAGGTTTAGAGACATCAATCTCTACACAAATTCTTGCCTCCTCTAGATGCGTAACACATGCCGTCGTATTATCACGTTTCAGAAACCTTCAAAATCCACCCCCAATGCTTCTCAGAATAGAAACATGAAAAAAATTTGGAGGAAGCCCTGGTAACTTCAACCACACCGAAACTAATGGAGAATCCTCTTCTTCTTGAAACTCAGGCGTCCAATGAAACACCTTGTAAGAAACACCTATCAATTCTGAATTTCCCCTTGCCATTACCTGAATAAAATCCTCCTCATTTGCCAAACGGATCAACACATTTCTAGGATTCTTGAGTTGCCCCACCACAGGGACAGATTTCAGACCCCACTGATTGCAAATGAAACTCCGAATCTAGACCAAAGATGGTCTCCTATGGAGAAATTTCAGAGCCATCGAAAAATGGAACAGTTCTACTGAAAGCTTGATTTCCGCCTTAGAGAAGAGAAAGAACATCTCTCCCCCGTTGAATCTAGGCTCCCACATAGGTAGATCCACCTCTGGAAGAGGTTGTGGCCGAGCACCCACAATTTCCGCCAGCAAACGAGCAGACGAAGCAGCCCTATCTCTCGAGACTTCTTGGTCGCATCCTGTGCGCCCACATTCTGTAAAGAAACACTCCACCCTCCGTCCGCCCCAAGGAGGCAGCGGCCGAAGCCATCCGTGATCACCCTAGATGATCCCCAAACCTAGAGAGAAATTTTCCTTACGCCACGTCACACCTACTTTCACTACTATTTAATATTCTATCATTATTTTTTCATTACTTTTTCACTATTATTCACATAATATCTGAGAATACTTAAAATAGTTATGTTGTTAAACAAAACCTAAATCTTTTCATCTAATTTTGCTAGATTTATGACGTTGTGACTTGTGTGGGTACCATTTAAAATCTATAAATAATTAGATTTATATATTAATATCAATTTTCAATTAATTAAAATCTAAAATGTGATATAAATATCACGTTGACCACTAAATTAAAAAAATCTAAAAAAATTTTAAAATGATAAGTTATTAAAAAAAAAAATTTAAAATTCAGAAGAAATATAAAAATATTGAAATTACTAAAACACAAAAATGTAAATACCTATCTCATGTGGGGGTTAGCAATTTAGCCTCGTCTAGATACTTAGAATTTCTCAGTATACATATGAATAGTAATGAAATAGTTTTAATCTATATGTTTTACTGAGTTTTGAGAAATGAGAGAGAAATAGTTGAATAAAAATATTATAAAGTTAAAAATTGTTTGAATATAAAATTTTAATATTATTTTGTTTTAAAATTTGAAAAAGTTGTATTGTTTTTTATGTTTTGTTTGGGAGGTTAGGAAATTTGTAATGGTTAGGTAATAATTAGATGAAAAAGTTAATAGTTGAAATTAAAAAATATTTTTTGTTTGAATGATATTTGAGAAGAAAATATCTAAGAATATTTGAAAATACTTTAGAATAGTTGTGTTGCCAAATGAACACGTGGTAATCATCTTTACAAACCATTTATCAAAAGTTGGATAGGTAAATTTAAAATTTTCATTTTAAAATTTTGAAAACCCTAGAAGTAAGATGCTAAAATTAAAAGAAAAATGATCGATATATAAGTTATTCTATAAAAATATACTTAATTTAAAAATAATTGTAAAAAGATTGTGCTTCTATCAGTAATCAAATTAAAAAGCATTATACTCCTAAAAAGGAGATTTCATTTGTGGAAATAGTCTCCTCTTCCATTCTCTTGAGATGGGTAAGGTGGAGTTTTTGAGTGAGTCCTGTATGTCTTATTGAAATAAAGAAGGCGTAGGTGTATTTCCCTGGTTTTGAACCGAGGGGGAGTAGGATGGCTGAACTAACAGAATGCTGTGATAAGTTGGGATTTACCGATGAGGAGAGACTATCGATTAATATTGATTAGGGCAGGGTTGAGGAAGTGTGTCGGAAAGGTGAGCTTTGTTTGGTGGGAAAATTATGTTTGGAAAGACATGCAAACAAAGAAGTAGTGCGATCAACGATGATGAAAATCTGGATGGTTTTAAAACCTTTTACCTTTTAGGAGATACATCCGAATGTTTGCCATTACTTTTGTGAATGAAACTGATAAGATGCGAGTTTTAGGAGGGAAACCATAGTTATTTGACAATTCTCTATTTAACTTAAAGATGTTTGACGGGTTTATTCAGTCTCACCAATTTATTTTTGACTCAAAGGTGTTCTGGGTATAGCTACATAATCTCCCTTTAGTGTGTATGAATGACAAAACAAGAAGACAGATTAAGGAAACGATCGGTGAAGTGCATGAGGTTGACGTACAAGAGGATGGAATAAGATGGGGAAATTATTAACGGGTGAAAATAGAGATTGACCTGAGGAAGGTTTTATCAAGGGGACGAACTGTTACTCTCAAAGGAAATAAAATGACCCATAAAATGTGGAAAGCTGCCTCAAATTTGCTTCAAATGTGGACGTGTTTTGCATGACAAAAAGGGGTGCTGCTATTCTATAACCACTGGAACTCTGGACAAACAATTTTGTTCTTGGCTTAGACCAGATAATTATCCCAAAAGAAAGCATATACAAAGAACAGTGATACTTAGAAGGAGTTTTTTTAGGTAAAGAAGCAACCATTACAAGGGAAGTGTGTCACTCTAAGGGCCGCCAGCAACAATGGAGATGAATCGAGTGCTGCTGGTACATCTCGAAAATTTACCAATTTCGAGAATGAAGATTTTTCAGGCAAAAATATGGGGGAATTTGAAATTGAAATGAATAATCAGGTAATTGAGGCACTGTAACACCTCGCTTAATTAACCATTAGATGAACCCTTAAGCATTCTAGATTAGGTTTTTAATTTTGGGTTATTACTTACAATAAGGTTGATAGTGAGGTTAGCCTTAATCTTGGCAATTAGTACCGTTAAGCTAATGATTAGAAAAGCAAGCCCATTAGTGAATTTAGTGAGGCGTTTAGGACCTTAGAGCATTCATAGGCCTAGCCTAAGAGCCCTTAAGCCATGAACTCACACACTTGCCCCTTTTAAGCCCACAAGGCCCAAAGTCATGTTTGAGTTTATTTCACTACTCAACTTGAAAGCCCAACACACCATACCATTGATTTCTTTAAGCCCAAATCATACCTTAAGTACCCAAATTAAGTTTTGAAAGTTGGCTAAGACCATTAACCATCATACTTGAGGTTAATGAACTTTAAGCCATGCTTTGAAACTTAATTTTGTTTAATCTTTTCTTAAACCTTTTAATTTGGATTTTCTTGAATTCTTACTTCATTACATCATAATTAGACCTTACTAATACTCTAGCTAAACCTCCCCACATGTCATTAAGGAAAATGACATATCAAACCCAAACCTTGCATCAATTGACTTTGTGTATTGTCCTTTGTATGCTTAGACTATTTTGCCCTTAGGCACAACATTTTTGTGGTTTGTACCCAAGGGTAATATGGTCCTTAAACACCTCATGAGACCCCTTCAAACTCAGTTTGAGACTTGGACGAAATTGGTTACACAAACCAACTCAAATGACCAAACCGAGTGCACCTTGGTCTAGTTTGTGTAGGAACTGATTGGGTTGGAATTTAACCAGCCATCTGCAATGGTTGAGCCACCACCCCATGCCACCTCCTTCACCACCTAATCCCTAAGAGATCCCATGACCATCATGAGAAATTTGACTCAGATTTTTCCACCCAAAACCATCCAAAAACAGAAGCTCAAATCTTCCAAATAGAAACCAATTGAACCCGTGGTTAGCATAGGTGGTTTGCTTGACTTTTTGTCAACTAAACCATGCCCCACGACCTGGCCACCACTATAGGACCATTGTAGCTCACAGTAAGGAAGAAATTATGGTGGTTTTAGGCCACTATTCCCCCTACACAAGAGGACACAAACTGATGAAGACAATTTGAAATTTCAGCAACCACCCTCTATTGCATCATCTTTTTTTGAATTGCACCTCCATGATCACTTGGAAGCCAACCCTCCACTTTCTACCACCAAAAACATCCTTCAAGAAGTGACCTTGCACATGCACAAATCAGCCATGATGATGAGTCAAAAGGATGAGTCAAGACAATGAGCAAAACTGTCCAAAGAAAATCACTTTGAACCTGTCAGCCCCATGGTTGGTTTTGTTGGCTTTCCTTCTATTTCTTTTGCACCACGACTTGACTAGCCACCATAGGAGTAATGTAGCAACTATAGAAGTGAAATCATGGTGGTTTAGGGCATTGTTTTGGTCCGCACAAGATGACATAAGTAATGGAGTGCAAATTTGGAAATTTCAGCTTCTTACACCACTTTCCACCAATCACCTTGGACCAAGGCCAACATCCTCTCCCTTTGGCTGCCTATAAAAGTCCCCTTCACCCCCCTCATTTCCTCCAAACCTCAGATCCAAGCTTTTTCTTGAGTCTTGAGAGCACTTCTCCCCCTTAAAGAGCAATAGAGTGAAACTGAGTTGGTTTTTGGTGAGTTCTTGAGTGTTCTTGAGCAAGGCTACCTTGAGTGCTTGGAAGGCCATGAAATTTATAAGTTTTCTTGCTCTTGATCTTAGTTAGCATATGTGACACCCACAGATTCCACTTGGGATTGGACGGACATCTGAAGCGTTGGGACATGCAACACAAGGTTACCTGCCCCCGTTCATGACATATAAGATGCAATGTGCCTAACATGCATTTAGTATTATGCAATATTCGCAGCAGATAATTTTTTTTTTTAGCAATACTATGAACCAAACTTATAATATCCCAAATACTTACAACATATTTCATACATAAAGACATACTAAATAACTGAGATCACAACACTAGTCCAAAATGATTGTGAACAAAAGAGTGCTGGAGATTGAACTCCACAAAATACAAGTAGTAACCTAAGGCAACTATATCTAAGTAACACCGTCGCTTAATCAATCGTTTACAGTTGGTCAATTTTCGGTTCTCCTTGAGATCCTGTAACAAGATCTACTAGTTGAGAGGAATGGTAGTTGGGACTACCACAGTGAGATTTGATTACAAATCTCAACAAGTTAACAGGAAACTTCCACACAGGTTAATGATGCATGCATGGCAGTAAAAGCATAAATGCATAATCAAAGTTATAAGTAAGCATAACATAAGTCATAAGTAAGCATATCATAACTTGACTTATAGCATGGCATAAATAACATAACTTGAACTGAAACTGAAACTTAGCTTGATATGACATGGCATGTACGTGAACTTAAAACATAACATGGACAAGCAACATAGCATGAATATGAACTTGAAACATAACATGAATTTGAAACATAGCATGAGCGTGAACATACATAATTTGAACATGAACTTGAACATAACATGAACCTGAGCATGACATAACATAAATGTGAACTTGAAACATAACATGATATAGACATGAACTTGAAACATATTCTTGTCTCATGGGGTCACCATGATTGAGTAATCTTATCTCATGAGGTTACCATGATTGACATGAACGTAAACTTGAACATAACATAACGTGAAACAAGACTTGAACGTGAAATATATGAACTTGGAATCTTTTTCAATAGACTTAATCATAAAGTGACTATATGGGTGCTACAAGGGTCCCCTTGAGCTGTGTGTCTCTGCTGATTACCGCATCACAACACATGTGTCTATACCAGCTGTGAGTGTGTTAATACGTACTCCACAGTTGTTGTGGCCCCATGTATTCTAAGTGTCACAATTGCTGTGTCTCACGTAGTGTATGCTCCACAGTTGTTATGGCCCCATGAATTGTTTGTGCCACACTTGCTGTGGACACACGTAACATAATGTGTGGCTCCATCGGAGTTAGTGCCTGGCGCGCTCTGGTGACCAGCTAGTTAGGCCCCATTCGCAACCTGTTGACTGTACTTCGTCAACTCAGGGAATTTCACACCTATTTAGATACTCCAGCGTGAACAAAGGAGTTCCACTAGGATATTACCCCATCCTAGCGCTTAGGATCGTGATTGACTTGAATAACTTAACTGGCATACATGACATTTCGCAATGTGGCGTGACATGAATGTGACATAAAAGACAGAAGTCCTGACGTAGCGTAACGTGACGTGAACGTAAGATGACAAACATGACATACTTTGAGACATAAATGTAACAGAAAATATTTCATAACATGGTGTACATGTAACAGACAATATTTCATGACATGACATAATATGTAACAGACAATATTTCATAACATGGCATAACATGTAACAAATAGTAACATGGCATACGTAATGTGACATACTTGCAACAGATAGTAACATGTGATAGAGTATATTATGTAACAGTTAAGATTTTTGTGACAGAATAATTCATGTAATAGATAAACATGTGATGACATGGCATGATATCTACAACAACATACGAACATAAACTGTAATTCTCTTACCCATTACACATACACAGTAAACTGATAGTAAGTTAAGAGCTAACTTACCTCGATCGTCGCGTCCTACGAGAGTAAAGTGCAAAACACGAGGAACTGTAAGAGGGTATTTTAAAAGTTAGAAATTAATTACTAACAATTAGAAATGTGAAAAGAGACAACTTAGGATAAAATTACCATTTTACCCTCTATATGTGGGAAAATGACTATTTTACCCCTAACTTAAGGATTTCACATCCTAACTCCAAAAATTACCAAAATTTACATGCCTCATGTAAATTTTGTCCTAGACTCAAATAACAACTCAGTAAAATTTAGAACCAATCACAACTATAGAAAACTCACAATGGCCGAAACATACATAGGCCATTTCTCTTGATTTTGGTTGCAATTTCTTCTATCTTCAAAACCCATGATTGAACCAAAATTTTGTAACAAAGATCTTCCTATTCTAAGTTTAAAAATACACTTAAAATATCCATTAAGAAAAGCTAATCATCAACACCAAACTTTTTGTAAAAAGACCCAAACTTTTTAACAAAAAGTAAACCCTTAAATCACAAGTTTTGACCTCAATAAAAACATCTCCAAGAATTCCAAAAAATCAAATCTTACTTCTAACATATTCATAACATCATCCTAAGATCAAACATGTTTTAAATCATCAAACAAAAGCCACCAAAAATCACAAAACAACACTTGGAGTTTTTGGTTTTGAACTTAGTCCAAAACAGAAACTTTTCTCTCCACTAACTTTGATCAATCTCTTGATCCATGGCTTATACACATGTGATCTTCAAACTAAAACATCTCATAGTTTAAAAATGTGTCCTAAAGAAGATACAACCATCAAACATAAAATCACATGGCTAAAACTCAATAAGACATGGATCTAACCCAAAAACATCATATCTTAGGCAAAAACCGAAATCCTCTTGCATAGAAAATCATATCTTTAAAACTAATACTAATATCTTCGAAATAACATCGTAACATGTATATAAGAGGCTTAGGATCATCATATAAAGATATCAAAGTCTTTGAATAAGATTAAACCACGAAATATTCAAACCTTCACAAAACAAAAACTGTTTTTCCACTTCCAGTTTTCAAGTTTCTAAATCTAAGGAAATCTATCATCAAAAGCTTTATTCATGCAATAAAACATCAATGAAAATTTACAAACTCATGCTAAACACATTCCATTAAATTTTCGGACCAAGATATGTACATTAGCTTGGTCAAAAATTTCAAAACATTTATACTCTCCAGTTTCACACCCAGAATGACCTTTCCATGGTTAAAAATACTTTTGACAGATCAAATGAGTATGGAATGAGACCAATAAAATATCCACGGAAACTAGACTCAAATATGAACAACTGTTATGAAGGAGTTATCATGAGATAATACTTACAAAGGATAAAAAATGGCCACGCAAAAAGATCTAGAAATCTACCCGAGGGAGCTCTTTTGGATTTCTCTCTAAGAACGGGGGAAAGAAGTGATAAAATGGAGATAAGTGTGTCTTGCAAGACTTTAGACTTTTGGAGGGGGAAGTTATGGGCTTGAATGACCCTTGATTGGAGGTGGCTATGTGACATAAAGTGGAGAATAGTGAGAGGCATGGACTGCCTGCAGCAGCTGTGAGAGATGGAGGTTGATGGAGTGGATTTTTCTTCACATCAAGGCACTAATGGGTTGCAGCCAATGGTAGTGGATGGCCTGCCATGTGGGGGAGGAAACTTCTTCAAGAAGCTTTGCCAAAGTGGCCAATTTTGACGGCTTTGATGGGTCCCAACCAAGTGGGCTTCAATTTGGGGTTTAAAGGGGGTTTGGTTAGGTTTTGAGATGCTATCAAGCCCAAAACCAATTTTTCTTGGCCCAATCAAATTCTCAAGGTTTAAAAGGTTGAATAATGATGTCATAAGAAGGATTTGATTAATTAATAGCATGTGGAAGTGATTTAATCAAGTGATTAAACACAATGCTAGAAATCGGATTAAAAAGGGTTTGGAGGCCAACTTTAGGGTTTGAGAAAACCGTTTAGGGTTTTGGTTTCAACCAAACTTTTGGGATTTCAATTGGATTCCAACCATTTAGGGTTTTTCTAAGGTTGAAACCCTCTTTGGTCTAGCACAATTTAGCTGATCAGATGAAACAAAGCTTTGCTTAGGTGGCATGATCTCACACCTTGACTTCCTTTACAAATCCATTTAATGGTTCCTCATGGTGCCAAGTGTCTAATACTATTCACTATGTGTGGCTAAGATCTTGCCAAGTGTCCAAATAAACTATTTCAACCTAATTTGGACATTTCACACTGTGATTTTGAAAACACTGCACTAGGTGCGTGATGGGAACCATGATGGGCCTAGTCTTAAAGATCACGGAGACAATGCAAGGATTGATGCAATCTACTTGGGACGAGTTTAGCAAGAGCTCAACATTCAAGATGAGGCTTGAAGGATGAAGATCCAATTTTGATTCATTTGATCAGCTATGGAAGATGGCAACAACAAGACTTAAAGGCTTTGGGCTCTTGAAGGGTTTCAACTTATTTAATTCATTTAAAGTACTTATTTTATTTGTTTAGAATAATTGAGTTTATTATGGGAAGCACTTAAGGGAGCTTATGCAAGGGCATGTTGGGAAAGTTATTATTTTATTGAACTAGGGTTAGGGTTACTGTAGCCGAGTTACTGTAGCTCGGCACTGTAGCCGCGGCACTGTTCATCCAGGGGTACTTTTGGAAGATGGGGGTTTATTTTGGCTAGGGTTTCATTAGGTTTTCCTTTAAATACTCTATGTAGCCTCATTTTAATCAGATTATGAAGTTTATGAAATTTGATGAATTTATTCATTGTGAGTTGAGTTTTACTCCTCTTGTTCTTAATTGAACTTTTGAACTTATCAAAGGTAAATCACAACCTTTGTGGCGTTCCTCCTTTGTAATCTGGGTTCTTGAGACGGGTTCTTCAACGGGTCTAGATTTTAATATAATCTAGGTTCTTGAAACGAGTTCTCATCGGGTCTAGATTCTCCATCCTTGACTTGATTTTGGCTTTCTTGGGAAGTTTTCAAATTGACTGTGGGTTCAAGGGATTTCATTCCCGCGGGTTCATATCATTTGGTATTCAGAGCAAGGTTTCCAATCAGGTCTGATTCTATCTTTTAATTCTAGCATCCTCAAATTTAATTCTAGGGCTTCATTGTTCTAGGCTTGCCAAAAAAAAAAAAAAAATAGAAACAAAAAGTAGGCTGCCGAAATTCTTAGGATTTTGGGTTTGGCTGAAATTTGCATCACCTAGGGTTTCAATATTCTAGGGTTTCCTATATCCTAAGTCTGTCAATTGCTTGGAGTGTCGTTCCATTGATTCTCTTCTACTTCATTGTCCATGCTTGTGTGTTTGAATTCAATTGGTTGGTTTTCACAACTGACTATTGCTGTTTGTGGATGAATTAGAGAAAAGAAAAGAAAGGAAAAGAAAAGAAAAGAAAAGAAAGGAAAGGAAAAGAAAAGAAAAGAAAATTCGAAAAAAAAAAAAACGAAAAAAAAAAGAAGGGGATGAAGAAAAGAGAAGGTAGCATATTCAAAGTTGCTACATAGTTACAACAAAGAGAAAGAAAGAAATTTGTTGATTAAACCTTATGATCAAAGGGGCTGCTGCATACATCACTCAAGTTGGTATATTGTCTTATTGTTAGTCTTTCATTCGTATAACTTCATTGATTCTCGTGTCATTTTTATTCCTTCATGTTTCTCTTGTTCTTGTTTCTTGAATCTAATTACTAGTTGGGATAAAACAAGGTTGCCTTGTCTTGATTGAGTTCATTTAGTTCTGAAAGAACTTGAGTGAAAAACTATTGAGGTAAAAGGCAAGAGAGTGTGAGACTATTATCGGGAAAAAGCCATTAAGAGTGAAACACGAGTAGAGTGTCATTATTCGAGTTGAAACACGTAAGGGAGTGTGTGAGGTTTTCTTTTTTACCACTAACATTCTTCTGTGCAGCACCTTGTAATGTCTCATCGGAGTAGCTCATCACCAAGGGGGCGAGTAGATAACTCATCCTTTGTGTTGCATGCCATGCAACATGAGTTTGAGCGGTTGAACTTGGTGTTAGGTGAAGTGAGGAATAGCATGGATAATCAAGAAGCAATGGTTAGAAATCTGCAAGCAGAGAAAGATAGGAGGGGACATGAGCCTAATATTAAGAATGGGTATGAGAATGGAGAGTATGAGGAAGTGCTAACATCTGAAGTTGGATTGGGTAGACATAGAAGAGTTAGGCATGGAAGAGGCCTTAGGGCAAACTCAGGGGGTCGAGATAGAGTAGATAAGAACCTTGGAAGCATCAAAATGAAAATACCATCATTCCAAGGTAGAACTGACCCTGAAGTTTATTTAGAGTGGGAGAAAAGAATAGAGTTGGTGTTTGATTGTCATAATTACTCTGAGCAGAAAAAGATGAAGTTGGCTGTAATTGAGTTCACTGATTATGCGATTATTTGGTGGGATCAATTAGTATCCAATAGGAGGAGGAATTTTGAGAGGCCTGTAGAAACATGGAGAGAGTTGAAAGCTATCATGAGGCGGAGATTTGTACCTAGCCACTACTATAGAGACCTCTACAAAAAATTACAAAATCTTATACAGGGGTCTAGGAGTGTAGAGGACTACCATAAGGAGATGGAGGTGGCTATGATTCGGGCTAATGTAGTGGAGGATCGGGAGGCCATAATGAAAAGATTTTTGAGGGGGTTGAATAGGGAGATAGCCAATGTAGTTGAGTTGCAACATTATGAGGAGGTAGAGGACATAGTGCACATGGCTATGAAGGTGGAGAGACGGCTAAAAGGAAAGGGTACATCAAGGTATACTTCGGTTTCTAGTACTTCTTGGAAACCAAAGTGGGACAAAAATGATCAAGTTGTAGCAAAGGAGAAGACCGAACCACCAAAGGGAAAAGATTTGGGTGAGGCTGAAACCTCAAGAAAAAGTGAGAATGAGCTTAATAGTAAGAGTGAAGGTGACAGTGAAAGTGAGATTGTGCTGAAAAGCAAGAGTGAAGATGAGAGTGAAAGTGAAAGTGAAAGTGAGATTGAGCTGAAAAGCAAGAGTGAATGTGAGATTGAGAAGAAAAGAAATAGTGAAACCGAAATGGAGAAAGAGAGAAAAATGAGAGAGAAAAAAGAAGAGGGTGAGACTAAGACCTCAAGCAAAAGAGAGAATGAGTTGAAAAATAATTATGAGGTCGAGAGTACAAAAAAAGATGAAGAAAAAGAGAGTGACAGAAAAAAAGAGAGTGAAAATAAAAAAGAGTGTGAAAGGGAAAAAGAGAGTGAAAAAGAAAAAGAGAGTGGAAAGAAAAGAGAGTGTGAAGAAAGTGAGAGAAAAACAAAGAGAAAAGCGAGTTTTTATGCTAAGGCGAGTCTTAATCCTAACGTACTTGACGTATGTTTGCCTAGTATTGTTGTCTCTTTGTTGCAGGGATATGAGGTCGTGTTTCCAAGTGGTGTATTTAGTGGATTGCCACCTAATAGGGAGATAGAGCACTACATTGATTTTGTGCCAAGTGCGACAATTCCTAACCGACCTTTCTTGGAAAAACATGAGTCATTGACACATTTAAAGGGACAAGGTAAGTTGTTGACTAGAATGCATGCTAAGCGGGAGGATTGTGTTCAGACTTTTCCTCATGTATTCAAATACACACAAGGTATGAAAAATTTTGTGGTTGATACTTTAGCAAGAAGGTATGTCCTTGTCTTCATTTTTGATGCAAAATTGTTGAGATTTGAATATGATAAGGGATTGCATGCTAATGATGATGACTTTGCTAGTGTGTATGGGACATGTGAGAAAGCATCTTTTGGTAAGTTCTATAAACTAGATTGGTACTTGTTTAGAAATATTAGATTTTGTGTACCTACTAGTTTTATGCATAAGTTGTTTGTGTGTGATAGACATGCTGGTTTGTTGGGTAACCTTGGTGTAAGGAAGACTTTTGTTGTGTTGCATGAACATTTGTGGGAATATCATTTGCCTTTCAATGACGTGTTGCATGAACATTTGTGGGAATATCATTTGCCTTTCAATGGCGTGTTGCATGAACGTTTGTGGAAGTATCAATTGTCATTCATCGATGTGTTACATGAATGTTTGTGGGAGTATCATTTGCCTTTCATTGACGTGTTACATGAACGTTTGTGGAAGTATCATTTGTCATTCATTAACATGTTGCATGAACGTTTGTCGGAGTATCATTTGCCATACATTGACTTGTTGCATGAACGTTTACAGGAGTATCATTTGCGTTTCAATGAGTTTGCATATATGGACTCTGTTTTGGGGCTGCCAAGGAAAGAAATAAGTAGAGATTCTATTTATATGGTTGTGGATAGATTTATAGAGTTTGCATATAATAGGACCATGCATACTACCACTTTATATTTTCCTTTCGCAATTGTTTATAGCCTTAATCCATTTACTCCTTTTGATTTAATACCTTTACCTGTTGACGACATGAGTAGCTTGGATGGATCTTTTCAAATTCTTGAACAAATTAATGATATTGCATATGAAATTAATGATAATATTACTAACGTTTTTCCCTTTGATCCAGGTGGAGATTCAAGATTGAATCCTTTTGAGGAGAGGGGGATTGATGGGAACCAAGGTGGAGATTCGAGGTCGAATCCTTTTGAGGAGAGGGGGAATGATGGGAACCATGATGGGCCTAGTCTTAAAGATCACGGAGAGAATGCAAGGATTGATGCAATCCACTTGGGACGAGTTTAGCAAGAGCTCAACATTCAAGATGAGGCTTGAAGGATGAAGATCCAATTTTGATTCATTTGATCAGCTATGGAAGATGGCAACAACAAGACTTAAAGGCTTTGGGCTCTTGAAAGGTTTCAACTTATTTAATTCATTTAAAGTACTTATTTTATTTGTTTAGAATAATTGAGTTTATTATGGGAAGCACTTAAGGGAGCTTATGCAAGGGCATGTTGGGAAAGTTATTATTTTATTGAACTAGGGTTAGGGTTACTGTAGCCGAGTTACTGTAGCTCGGCACTGTAGCCGCGGCACTGTTCATCCAGGGGTACTTTTGGAAGATGGGG